>NW_019396649.1:0-19203 GCF_000591075.1 Eurytemora carolleeae | reverse complement strand
TCCTATAATGGAATATTGACGGAATGAACTAGGTTGAGTACTGTATATACTCCTATAATGGAATATTGACGGAATGAACTAGGAGTACTGTATATACTCCTATAATGGAATATTGACGGAATGAACTGTATATACTCCTATAATGGAATATTGACGGAATGAACTAGGAGTACTGTATATTCTCCTATAATGGAATATTGATGGAATGAACTGGGAGTACTGTATATACTCCAATAATGGAATATTGACGGAATGAACTAGGTTTAAGTCAGAACGTTCAGTCAAGTATTGAATACTAGGCTTTTAGGGGGCTTTGCGCCAATTAATTCTAGCTCTTATCCGTTGCTCTGACATTTTTCTTTCTAAATCGAAGTTCGCGGATTTTTTTTGCACATTTTCAAAAGAAATGTCGACATTTTTATCTTTAATCATCATCAATATAAACCTCATGGTCATGTGAGTTGTCACAAAAAAATGTGGGTGCGATCAGTTCAGACTTTTGGACAAGCCAAATTTATGTTTATGTTTAATAGAGCAAGGGATCCGAGGGATGAACACAGAGGCGCAAATGAAATATTTTGTAAGGGTGGGGAGACGGAGACGTTTAAAAAAAGTAAAAATGTAGGTTGTAAATGTGTAATGATTTTTTAGACGACAAAATCCTGTCATTTTCACAATTTTCCTTAAAGTTTTTTAACGTTAACATTACACCTTTTTAACGTTAACATTACACCTTTTTAACGTTAACATTACACCTTTTTCCAGGAGATGGCGCTCTGGATGTTGTTGTGAACTATAATAACCATATATTTAGACAAAAACTTTAAAACCTATTTTTCATCTAAAAATAGAGAAAAAAGCACAACATTTTTAGTTTTAGATATTTATGTTTTGAAATTTTTCCTAATCTGACAGCTCGGACCAAAGCTGCGTCAGAAAATTACTTGCCCCCAGCCCACCTCTAGAACATAACCTTCATCAACAAGCAACTTTATACTCGGGAAAAAAGGTAAGAACAGAAAAATTAAATAATACTGTGTTTTTGGTTCTGGTTTGATAACATCATAGATTAATAAAACCACAGATAGAACGCTAGATGTCGTCTTGACAGGATTTACATGGGCTTTTTAAAAGTTCAAGTTTGCGCTTTTTTAGTGCCTTAATATTTCTCTTAGAAATACAGTGAGAACCAGAAAACTCTGGAATATGAAGACGCAATTTAGACTAAAGTTATAAGTTTAATAGTCTAATGAACACAGAAATTGTGCAGTGTAAATAGACCCATTTAACTTGATAAGTGAATTTAGATAGGTACGAGTAAATTGTAGCAATATCAAATATAATGTCGTCTTCGCTTTCCACAGTTTTCTGGTTCTCACTGCATACAATTTTATTTGTAGTAACAAATGTTGCATTAATTAGGTTCCATTAAATAAGTTGATTACTTAAGTGGAGATAATTAGAAGAGATCTACGTTTTGGACCAGATTCTTTACAGATAATAATCTTTATATTTAGATCACATGTATGTTTCCACGTGTAGGATAATAAAATATGCTCTTGTTGAATAATTGTTTGAAGGGAGGGATCGCTGATATTAAAACTGGGGTTTAAGGGACTGTAAAGGAAAAATGAAAGGGAGTGTAGGCTGAAAACTTATCACTTTAGCTCTCGATCGCGACCCATGAAAGTTATATCTGATGTTTCTATCTCGAGAAATTGATATACAACTGTGTCAAATTTATACGAAAATCAATATATATATATACAATTTTGTATAAAAGTAGAGGGCTTAAATAGATCAAATTCAGCAAATATTCAACCAATCTGACAACGATGATATCCCAGAGAAAGCTAATTGTAACTTAGGTTTACTCCAATTCTAATTTTATATTTGTTATTTCTATTTTTAATAGATTTAATTCATAATATTATTTATACTTCCGCATTACTTGACCAGAAGTTCCACCAATGGCAGTGCAGTAAAGTGGTCACGTGATACAGGTGGAGACACGTGATCAGTATACTGCTCTGCCATTGGTGATAGTTCTGGTCACATGATTTAAGTTTAAGATTTTCTAAATTTTACATATATGAACTTTCGTATAATTGCAACACAGTTTTAAATCAATTTCTCGAGACAGGAACATCCCTTTAAGAAAACTCGCCTTCTACGCCATACATGTACTATTCTAATGTCACGACGACCTTGTGACACTTGGATGTTGCTCTTTTTTTAATGCAACTCTTGTGCAATTCTTGGTATTTGATCACATAGTTCACACGCGCCTCACAAAATCAAATGTTAAATACATATATAATATTTATCTATCTAGGTTTTACAGTGAATACTACATGTACAGTGTACATGAACCGTACAAAGAACAAGAACATATTTAGCGTGGTATTACAACAGTTTTATGATCATGTACAATCTGTGTACACCCATCACACACAATCAACAGAACAAAATTACAAAGTTTTATAATGAAAAAAAATAAGAAATTCAAAGTTTATAATTTGCTATTGACTGAGCAAAACTAAATAATCAGGAAAACTCAAAGTTGATAAAATTCTTAAGAATTTTTTTCAGGGTGTCATCAACCCAATTGAATATGGCAAGTATATTTTTATGAGTTACAATGAAATGTTAAAATCTTATATAAAATATTTTATTATTTATATAACCATTTATATAACTTCAAGGTTTAGTACGTTATTTTGTTCAGTTTTATAAAATTTACTACATCTCCATCTAAGAATTTAAACCTTTCCGTCTTTTTAGAACTTTTTGCTACCTTGAATATATTAGTTAGAAATATTATTACATTTTACCATTTCATTGACTTTTCAGAAAAAAAAGAGTTTTTAATGATTTTTTTCTCACAAGAATAACATTGATTAATTGGTAAGAAATTATATTCTAGTCGAAGGTTAATCACCAGATTTGTATGCAGAGGACTAGTTGTCTAGTTCTTCCACACTTTTTTGGTTACATTCATCTTTCACCAGTTTAATTCATCGATACGACTGGACTAGGAATAGATTTCATTCCTCAACAGATATAGTGGTGTTACAAACACACAGGAGTGTTTATAACCGAACAGGAGTGTTTAAACACACACATTAGTTTTATAAACAAACATCAGTTTAATAAACACACATTAGTTTTATAACGCTAGTTAGTGTCATATTTAACACTTTAAGTGTTACACACACCCCGTGTTATATAAACAGTTTAGTGTTACACACACCCCGTGTTATATAAACAGTTTAGTGTTACACACACCCCGTGTTATATAAATAGTTTAGTGTTACACACACCCCGTGTTATATAAACAGTTTAGTGTTACACACACCCCGTGTTATATAAATAGTTTAGTGTTACACACACACCGTGTTATATAAACACTTTAGTGTTACACACACACCGTGTGATATAAACAGTTTAGTGTTACACACACCCCGTGTTATATAAACACTTTAGTGTTATAAACACAACTTGGTGTTATATACACTCATTATTGTTAAAAATACACTGGAGTGTTATAAACACTCATTATTGTTAAAACACAAACTAAAAAATAGTATTTTAGATAAATTAATGGATTTTCATCCAACAGCTACACAGTCTCAACGCTTAAACATATCACAATATTGATGAGAAACAATCACAGACATTGAAACAGGAGGGGGGGGGGGAGATTATCAAGATAATATTGACCCATCCTGTCATACCTTTACGTTCATACATTCAAAACAGAAGGTTCGTGCAAAAGACACGAATCCAATATTTTTTGTTAAAAAGTTTTAAAATATTCAACTATTGGATAAAACGTATTTTAATTGATTAGTTTGTGCAGCTCTATGAATCTACTGATCATATAAGTTTAAAAGGAATATGGATATTTTTATACTTTAAACAAATTTAATTAAAGAACAGGTTTAACATGTTTGTACATTAAGAGATGAATTACCAAAGCATGGTTTTAACAATATAATATAGATCAGTCTTTTTACATTTATGTGACTAAACTCAGTCTTAAACACACAAGTATTGGTTGCAGTCTTATTTCTCATAGATAAACTATAATTTATTAAGTTGTTTTAGTGAGAACTATTGTTTCATTGACAAGTAATTAGCTCAGTCTTATACAGTATACATTTAATAATCAGACTTTTAATTCTCTCTCATTAGATTAGATTATGACGGATCCTAAAGGTCCTTTAATTGTTTATGGATTAAGTGCAAGCCCTTGAGGTTCTCAAGTCCGACCTCCGAACCTGCAGGTTAAGAGGTTGGTCAATGTCTAGGTCAATATGACCTTGAGGCCCGTGTCAGTTAACCGGAGCCATATTCCGGTCTCTCTCGTGTAAACCGTTCATGTCCGCCATCTTTTCTGGCAAAGAAGCCATTTTTTCATGTAAAGACGACATCTTGGATCTGTCATGGTCCTGAGAGACTTTGCGTTTACGTGGTGGAAGATTGTCCTGTGGACTGGTGTATCCAGCTCTACTATGTTCTGCTTCTATAGGAGAGGAGGGACGGTGGTCTCCTAGATGACGGAGTCCGGCCAGGAATTGTGCATGGATATCTATGGGTGGAGGGGAGTGGGATCTATGATCTGAGGTAGGATTATACTCCCCAGGGGAGGTCTGGGGGTTGCTGGGGGAGGTGAGCTCGGCAGAACTAGGGCTGGGGGACTGTGGGATACTAAAAGAAAAATTAAATGAATGACATGTAAGACAAGGAAGAAAAATGTTATTGATGAAACAAAAGTAAAAATAAAAATTTAACAACATGTTTTGATTACACACCTGCCATCTGATATCCTTGGTTTCTCATCTCTCTCTGAGCTGAGGTTCATGGGACTTGTTTCTCCCTCACCCTTCATCCTCTCCATCATGTTCAGCATGTGAGGGGACAATATGTTAAAGGGAGGGTGAGTGTTCCCCTCTCCCTCCCTCCCCTCCCTCTCTTCTTCATCTCGTGCCTCTTTCATCCGATCCATTAAATCCTACATTAAACTTTTTTTAAGAAAATTTTTTTTTGTTGACTTTGAAATATCATATTTAGCATGGTAAGCATGGTAAAGGTTGAATAGATTTCCTTGAATATGTTAAATCAGAAGATGGAAAGAAAGTGAATTGTATAGAAAGAGAACTCTAGGGTTTCTAAGAATATTGCAGAATTTAAAAATTTATGAATACAAAAATCAATTTATTTTTGTAAGTTAAATACAATATTAGAGTTAATGTATTATAGCTGGGAACTGAGCTGGGAACCTTAGTTTTGGAAACTCATAATTCCGATTACGTGATCTCGATATCTACTGTGGACTCTTTTTATTTCAGGATCAATGCTTACTCTCTTCATTTCAGTTATTCCTACAGTGTACATACCATTCGGAAAGTTGAATACAGATTAGATTAATCTACAGGTTAGAGATCAAGCTTTAATCCCCAAGTTCCCAACTCTGTTGTTATAATTTCAAGTGACCGAAAAATTTAAATAGGGCCATGTCTGATTCACAACAGTGTCATTTAAATCTTCTGAACAATAATATGGAAAATATCGTCGTTATTCTAGTTTGAAAAGTGTATAATTTTACAATTTCCTTCATTTTTTCTGGAGCAAGTCATCCGTGTATCACTTTTGTAGAACAAGATGTGAACCAGAAAAGCCCATCCATAAATATTGAGTGTCATTTATAACTACATCTACACTCCATCAAAACAAAATCAATTCCTACCTTGTATGGATTATCCATATTAAGTCCGTCCAACCTGCTCAAGGGGCTCATCATGTTCATGCCGGGGAAGGCGGCAGAGTACGCTACACAAAAAATAATTAAAATCTGCTTTATTTTTTTTATTTTTTTTTTAACTTACCGTTAAAAGTTCCACCCATTGATTTCCTTTGCTGTTGTCTCCCTGTTGTAATACCCATCTTTTTTACCTAAAAATAATTACGGTGAAAACATCTTTAAAAAATAATTTTCTTCAAATTTTAAAAAAAGTTTTATCTTTTTACCTTGTCATATAGAGTCCGGCTGGGGATATTAAACTTCTTGGAAACCTGTAGAGCTGATTTTCCTAAAATAATATCTTCATAAAAAAACTTTCAATTGCAGACGATTTTTTTTATCCGAAATATTGTATTAAAAGCTTTAAATATACAAAATAATCTGAAATAAAAAGTAAATATTGGAAATTGTACCTTGAAAGCAATTAGGTAAATTGAATTAAATAAACCCCCCCCCCCAAAAAAAAAATGAACAAAAAGAAAAAGTCGGAAAAACAAATCTATATTTTTACTAACAGTCGGTCCCCGGTCCCCCGGTTTCCTCCTTGTTAAGTTGTGTACAGTATGATTAGGTGGATCTTAAGTCCTTGATTGTATTGCATTTGTAATCGATACACCAAGGTGTAAAGTAAACAAGTCTGATAAAGCATGAGGAGGAATCTAAAATCGCCCCAAAAAATTGTTTGTTTTTTTGTTTTAACAAAACTTGTTTAAAATCTTTATATTAATTTGTCGATGTAGACAGCCAGTGCTCCTACGTAACCTAAGTTTCAGACAAGTTTTTTGGTTAAAATCTGATGGATCCGGTGGGCGGAATTACAACCCTTTTTCAGACCTTGGTGGGTGTACAGATCTAACTGATAATCCATAGATACAACAGTAGATAGATAGATAGAATCCTAAATATGTAAAGATACCGGGTAGTGGGTATGCCTATGAATTAAATGTCCGGAATCCTACCCAGTACAATGTGCCATAAAAAAATAAAGTTTATTATGTTTAATTGTAATTTAAAAATAAAGACATTTTTTGAAATAACAAAGATGAAGGAGGTTTACCTTTTTTAACTTCTTCTATGGCAGCCATAATATCTGATCTTGTGTACTGTTTGTATCTTTTCCATTCCAAGCGTTGGGTTGGTACATAACCAGCTATACCTGTACAGTGTTCATAGATCAATATTATATATACAGAGCATAAAAATAGTGATACCATTGAGATGATATGAATGATAACAGAATGTATTAGATAATGATAATACCTTCAAGTTTTCCTATTCCTCCATGTTCATATGGAGAAGGTTTGGGAGATTTATCATACATTCTCTCATCTGGGGACCCGCACTGTCTCTCATAGCAGTTCTTATCATCTATACCTTCTCTAGGTACCAAGGGAGGCAGGGATGAAATATCCTTCTCGCCTGAACCCCCGCTACTGACTTTAGTCCGATCCTTCGGTCCTGGATTTAAGCCTTGTTAGAGCATTTTCATTTAAAATACAGAAAATTTTCTTAATGTAAAAAATAACATAAAGAGAACAGATAAATAGATCTGTACCTGGAATAAGAGGTTTCATGTCCTCCCTCTGTGAGAACATGTTGTGCTGGGTGGGGAACAGGCCCGGCAGGGGCCACATAGGGAAGGGAGGCGTTGATCCCTGTCCTGGGGGTGTCAGGAAGGGGCGGAAATTATGTCCCATATGTCCCTGGGGAATTGAGGTAGGGGTGTGAATAGGATGGGATGTGGGAGGGTGGGATAGCCGTTCTGCCCGTGGGGAGGTGGTTGGTGTTGAGGAGGGAGGGGTGGGGGCAGGGGAGGAGGTTTTAGGGCGGGATAGATCCTTGCACTCTCTCCTCTCCTCCATCATACCCTTAACCTTGAGAAGCTCTGCTACCCGGAGAAGAGCAGGGAGTTCATCCTGGGAGATAGATACATCTCCTCGATACATGTACTCAATAATAGCTTTCATCTGCTGCTCTTTAACATCCTAGAATAGATACATGTACTTATTTATAGCTTTCATCTGCTGCTCTTTAACATCCTAGAATATATACATGTACTTATTTATAGCTTTCATCTGCTGCTCTTTAACATCTTAGAATATATACATGTACTTATTTATAGCTTTTATCTGCTGCTCTTTAACATCTTAGAATATATACATGTACTCAATAATAGCTTTTATCTGCTGCTCTTTAACATCCTAGAATATATACATGTACGCAATAATAGCTTTTATCTGCTGCTTTTTAACATTCTAGAATAAATACATATGTATTTACATACTTTGTAACAAAGTAACCCTTGCAAACCCTGTACATTGCACTCATAGTACTCCTTGTACTCCTGTCCAGTGTACACCATCAATATATCTTCTATGTCATTTCTACTTGTTGCCTTCACAAATCTTAATTCTTATTTTTGTTTGCCTAAAGATCTGTCTGTCTATCTGTCTAAATAACTGTTTAAATGTATTCTGTACCTTAAGAAAGACGATCGGATGTTCACAAGTATTTTCTAGGAAAAGTTTCTCGAAATAAGCCGAGGAGGCGGAGAGAACAATTTTATGGCATTTTATAGATCCTCCTTCACAAGCTATAGTCACGTCACAGAACATCTTAAATAATATTAATATTTTTTTGCAATGTGTTGTTGTAATGTTGTGTTCTTGTGTTGAAGTTTTGTTGTAATATTGTGCTGTTGTATTGTTATGTTGATGGAATGTTATTGTGAGTAGGTGTTTTTGTGTTGTTGTTTTATTATGTTGTTGTAATAATGTTGTGTTGTGTTGTTGTAATGTTGAGCTGTTGTGTTGTTGTGTTGTTGTGTTGTTGTTATGTTGTGCTGTTATGTTATTGTAGTGTTGTTTTGTTGCGTTTTTGTATTGTTGCTTTGTTTTGTTGTGGTGTTGTGTTGGTGTGCTGTTGTAGTGTTGTGTTGTTATGTTGTATGTTTATGTTGTAGTTATTTTGTTGTGTTGTTGTTGTGTTTTTGTTATGTTGTGCTATTGTGTTGTAGTATTGTTGTTATGTTATGTTATGTTATGTCATGTTATTGTTGTGTTGTAATATTGTTGTTATGTTATGTTATGTTATGGCATGTTATTGTTGTCTTGTTATTATGCTATGTTATGTTATTGTTGTATTGTTGTTATGTTATGTAAATATTGTTGTTACCTCTGAGTTAAGAAGGCGTTCCATAACATTTATCATGTTTGTCCGATGGTTATTCCACTTCAAGGAAAACACCTAGATAAACATATGTTCTACTATATTGAGATATAAAAAAAAGGATAATTGTTGAATTAAATATCAAAAATTACAAAACAATTTTGAAACAAAAGGATAATTTGTAACTCATGATGAAAATTAAGGACTCACTGAAGTGCCCGGTGTTGCCCGTGATATTAAAAAAATAGTTGAATTTTTTCTTCTTTGTTACCCCCAGGGATGAGCGAAGAGCTTTATTATGTAGATAATGTTAACACAGAATAATTGAAAAATACGATGTTTTAATGTATGTAAATGAACACAAAGAGCAAAAAAGTTGAAAATTGATCAGGAAAGCAAAAAAAAAAGAAATAAAACGGATAAAACAGTTTTACCTGTGAAAGTGGGTCCATGCGGTTAATGGATAGTTGTGGGAGCAAACTGAAATAAAAAATATTCATTTAAAGTTTAAAAAAGTTAAAATAAAAAATGTAAATATGTTTTTTAGCCACACATCATCACAAGCATTCATCATCATCTGGAATATTTCATTTCATTTCAAAACTTGTTCAAGACCAATTCAAAGTCTAATTTGGTAAAAATACACGAGAATTGAATTTGAACTATTTACAGGCAGGTTAATAGAATTTACAATGTGAGAGCAATTTGTCCCGTAAAGCATCCGGAGAAGGGAATATAATTTGCAGGAACATGTTTACCTTCCCTGTAAAGAAGTTGTACACAATTTTATATCCTTAAAAAATAATTTTAATCATCTCCCCCCTTTTCCCACCCCCTCAATAGATGACGATATTTAATGGAGAAGTCTCTTCGGAAATATCTATCTATCCGTAAAATAACTCAATAGATTTAGATATTTCCACGAAATTGGTAATCACATCTACAGAAAACATCGTTATCCATGGAATACGACCTCTGTATTGAATCCAATATGATGTGGGACACCCTGTATTAACTAATAATTATGACTTAAACATCACCCTAACCTAGTATTTGGTAAACTAAACTATATAATCTATTATTTAGCTAAATAATTAGCATCAAAACATCTGCTAAAAATATTCAAGTGTTTTGCTAATGTATACAAATAAATTTTTATTTTTATTGTGAATAATTAATTGTTTGTTCCGAAAATCTGACTTTTTTCTCTGTCTTCCCCATTAGCCCCCCCTTTCACATCACTAGTTGGTGCTTACCCCCCTTTACCTTTAACCTTTAACCCTATTCCTGCTGCTGACCCCCCCCCTGTAGTTTTTTTTTTTACATAACTTTAAAAGTATTGGTTTGAGGCTGTTGAAATTTTTCTGACCCAAAGCCCTCCCTATAGGTCTAAAGCCGGGCTGTTATACTAACTGCCTGAGAACTCAGGCACACTGCCTGAATGGCTACTTTTTTGTAACAAACTAAATCTTTGTTGTGTCCCACTTTCAGTTATCAGATTTTGATATTTTTTAGCTTTTTTGAAAGCCTATGACATAAGGACACGGATTGTACACGTTTTGCAAAGAAATTTTTGCTAATTATTTGCATACAACCCGTCAAAAAAATTTCACTTTTTTAGTTTTTCTTCTTTACACATCAAGTAATTTAAAATTTTGCAAATTTTTTGCATACTTGAAATTGCATGGTCAAGGGCTTTTCAAAAATGTATATTTTATCATGTTTTGACATTTTATTTTTTGTAAACATTTTAACTATATTAGTGGATTTTGCTAAAAAAAAATTTTTTTGCAAAGAAATTGAGTCTTGGTAACAAACTTTGATTTTCTAATACCTATATTTTTCCACTTGATGGTGTAAACCTTTGATATTTCAAACTTCGATTCTTTCATCTAACAGTATTCATAGTTTGAAATATCTAAGGTCTACGGCATTGGGTTGCAAAGATTTAGAGATGAGAAAATCATAGTTTGCGAAAAAGACTCAATTCCTTAGAAATTTTCTTTGCAGATTCTAAAAGTAGACTATATGAACTTTTCAATGATGTATTATTTGTCATATTTGGACTTTAAACATGGGATTTAGAGGAGGGTCAAATTGCCCCTCCCCCAAGCGTATCCTGGTTTTCAAGTACCCCAGCAGGGATAGGGTTAACAGTTCATAATGTTTCTAGATTGCAATAAGGAATAAAAATAGTTTTATATGGATTTACAAGTGAAGGTAAAAAGTGTGTAAGTCCTCTAAGTTTCCCAAAGTTTCATGGTAAAAGGTCAACTAGTTTTTTACAATTAGTCTATAGTCTGAGCAGACACTATCCAACTATCCAAATATCCAACTATCCAACTATCCAACTATCTATCCATCTATTTTATCCTGTGGGGAAATTATAGGAGTTTATTGTCCTGGTTTTTTAAGCCTTGGAAGGAAGGATATACCAGGGAGGATTTTGAAGCTAATAAACAAAATGGAAATTTATGTTTTAAAAGAAAGTCAATAAAGGAATTTCTGAAAAGGTCAATGAAAAAATATTCGGAGGAAAATCATTGAATTTTCCGGAAGATTTTTATAATTGAGAAAAAAGTAAAATTTTCTTAAGATACATAATAGAAGTACATATTAGGATCCAATCAATTATGAATGAAGAAAGGGGGGGGGGGAAGAANGGGGGGGGGGGGGTAAGTAAGAGAAATTATGGTCAAATTAAGCAATAAAGGTAATAATATATATTAAACACCAATTCTTTGTTTTGTGCTTTTTATAAATATTTTTAATAAAACATGATGGAAAATATAAGAGAGTAAATATTTAAAAATGGTTACAATCTTAAAAAGTTTAAAGTTCGAATAGTTAGCTGAAAACCTGGAGGGAATATATCTATCCTTGAACCAGTTTTAACACAAAGCCATTGCACTGTAGCCTCTGTCTGGCCTCCGCAGATAGATGGATAGATATATAAAGATTGATAGAGAAAAGATAGATAGATAAAGATAGGTGAATAAAGATATAGATAGATACATAGAAAAAAATATTCACTAAAAAGTTTAGTATAAAATGACAGGTAAACAAAACGATTTGAATCAATTATAATCGCCGATCAATCCATGAGAGCTGCGCAGAATTTATAAATCATTCGCGTAAAAAAGCTGTTTATAAAATACATTATAGGACCACTCTAGGGGGTTTAAACAAGTAAAACTTACAGATTTAAACAACTGCAAATTATTGCATTTTTTATATTAAATTAGTTTAGTTTTGGTATTTAAAAACAAAAAATGTGGAATTTTTTAGTTTTATTTTTAAACCCCCCTCTGAAAGGGCGTGAGGGTTCCCCGCTGTGCCAAAAGCGATCCATCTTTCTCGCTTATCTTTATGCTAACAAACATATTAAACAAACTCCAAAAACGGACAAATTTTTGCCTAAAATATGCAATTCAATATACATGGAAATCAGCTTTTTTAGGAACTTTTCAAACCATTTGTCATAATCATTCATGCAGTGCCTGGGAGGTTTATAAGTAGATAGAAAGATTTCAAGATATATGTATTTCAACGATTTAGAAATACAAAATACTATAGATAGATTTAAATGGTGGAATGTATAAAAAGTAGAATCTTGCAAAAGATTTTATATCTTAATCTTAAAAGTCAATTTGGTTTGTCAGGCAGTATGGCCGACCTTATTTAGCTTAAATTATTAATACACTTTTATCATACGTTGACGGTATTTGAAGTAGGCAGTATATCAGTTTATGAAGAGGGAGAGGGAGGGGGGTCCAGTTGGATCCGTTAAGGGGATATTTTTTATTCAAATTTAAATCCTAGTATTATGCTCTGTATATATTAAACATGGACGAACTCAAGATCAGAGAAAAAATTCAATAGATTGAAATTTTTTGAAAAATGAATTTCTTTTTAACTTCTTACATCTTTACATGTCATTGGAAAATATATTTAGATTCATAAAATGTTTTAAAATCAAAAATAAGTCTAAAGTAAGACAGAAAACATAAGAGGAGGTTTAGGTGAATGAATGAGGGGATGGATGAATGAATGAATGAATGTATGAATGAGATGAAGCAAGGAAGGATGAATAAGAGAAGATATGAATGAATGAATGAATGAGATTAAGGATGGATGGATGAGAGAAAGGATGGATGAATGAATGAATGTATGAGATTAAGGATGATGAATGAGAGAAGATATGAATGAAAGGATGAATGAATGAGATGAAGGATGGATGAATGAGAGAAGAGATGGATTAAAGGATAAATGAGATGAAGGATCGATGAATGGATTAATAAGATGAAGGATGGATAAATGGTAGGATTTAAACCAGAGTCTGTTGGTTGATGAGGTGTGACGGTTGAATGCAAATTATGATTAAAACCTGTAATTTTTACATAAATTGAAATAATCAATAAGTATGATATTNATCGTGCATCTATATATAATACCCTTCACTCGTCATCCTAGTGCAACCAATATATATAGAAAAGAAAATTCTATCCTCAAACAAAACTTAGCTTCGAATCTTTTAAGTAGTATAGAAAAATACTTTTTTAATAAAAATCTTTTTTGTATCAAAAAATCAGTTTCTGCATATTTGATGCGTGACGCGCGTGTGTATTGATATCAACCCTTTCATCTCTTGAAAAATCCATATTAGGAATACAGAAAATACGAAAATGAAAAATACATCCTAATTTTTTATTCGTTTCATTCCGAAGGGGGAGAGTGGGGGGTGTTTAAAAATGTAGATTTGTCTCAATTGTTATGATTACTTTTTGCTTTCATATTAAAGAATAAATTGGTTTTTGTAATTTTTCTAAATCTACAAAATACCACCCCTCAACCCCCCTTTCCCCGACCCCCTACACAGTTTCTGAATGTATCTGAATCGTAATGCTGGTAAAATCAATAATTTTGGACATTTTTTTCATTTCGTGTAAAGAGATATATTTCGGGGATATCTGTGAATTCTATTGATTTTGGATTTAAATTGAATTTTAGTGAAAGAATCGATATATTACAAACGAATATATATATATATATAATTATATATTTTATTTTCATATTAAGATTTTTTAAATGTCAAAAATACTTGAACTCACTAAGCATCTAAAGAATAACACACATAAAAAAAGTTAAATTAGTCTTTTTTTATTTTTGAATGTTATGTAATAATTACAGTCTTCACAGATTAAAGCAAAAGAATTGAAAGTATTAGAAATTAATCCAGTTAAAAAGCTGAAATTGTTATGGAAGTATGTACTATATGTAAAAATCGGTTATTGAAAATAAAAAAACTGGGAAATCTTGGAAAAAGAAGAAGAAAAAATAAAATCTAATCAATTACAGAGATATCAGAGTTTATTGATAGCTCTACATCCTGGCAAACAAAGAAACAAAGAAAATTTGAAAAAATAGAATCTTGTAAACATGTAAATTTTGAAATATTTATCCAAAAAATAATATTTAGTTTGAACCCTGTCCCTGTCTGGTCAGTGCACCGAGGAGAGAGAAGGCAATGAACTTATAAAAAGTTTGATAAAAAGATATTGCGTGGCAAAAAACTGGTCTTGGTCCGCGGTCTGTGCAGCAAAAAATCCTCGCTACAACCAAACCGATAAAATATGATGAAGCTCTAGCACTAGCTCTAGCTCTAGCTCTAGCTCTAGCTCTAGCTCTAGCTCTAGCTCTAGCTCTAGCTCTAGCACTAGTTCTAGCTCTAGCTCTAGCTCTAGCACTAGCTCTAGCTCTAGCACTAGCTCTAGCTCTAGCTCTAGCTCTAGCTCTAGCACTAGCTCTAGCTCTAGCTCTAGCTCTAGCTCTAGCTCTAGCACTAGCTCTAGCTCTAGCTCTAGCTCTAGCTCTCTAGCACTAGTTCTAGCTCTAGCTCTAGCTCTAGCTCTAGCTCTAGCTCTAGCTCTAGCTCTAGCTCTAGCTCTAGCGCTAGCTCTAGCTCTGTATAGCTCTTTATCTATTAGTAGCATAGCTCTTGTATGGAAGTTAAGTTTTTTTATTTTCATAAAAATATTACTATCCTAATTTTACTTTAAAGGATACTTAATACTTAATTGTAAAATAATACTATCCTATTTTAACTTTATAGGATACTTAATACTTAAATGTAAAATAATACTATCCTATTTTAACTTTATAGGATACTTAATACTTAATTGTAAAATAATACTATCCTATTTTAACTTTATAGGATATTTAATACTTAAACCAAACACAGTCTAACAAATCTCAGGATATATCTAGGTCGTTTTTACCTTCAATAGATGAATAAAGGGTTTAAAGGGTAAGTTTAAAATAATACCAAACAAGGTTGTTTTTGTGTAAAATAATAAGAACTAGGAGTTCCAAGGTCGCAAAAATAAGAGTTCTAAGAAAATGATAATTATGTCTCGGAACTTTTTTCTTATTTTTGTCAAACAACAACTGTTGCATGTTTTTATCATTATAAAACTAGGGAGTGGACAGATTTTTTACATTAGACATGACCGCGGTCTAGACTTGAGTCCTTACTTTAGAAAAACTTTCAAGAATTTGTGAAATATTTGAATTAAAGGAGTTAGCACGAATAAGGGAATGGGGGGGGGATGGGGGATGGGGAAACTTGTTTAATAAAAGCAAATTAAGCAAGAAATAAATGTAAATGCAACAACAAAGAAAAGGCAAAAAATGAGCAGACGTAGACAGGACAAAGAGTAAAGGCAAAAAAGTGGCATCTGACAGACAGATAAACACACAAAACTAGACAGACAAGTTGGATGACCTGGGATAGGTACAAGAACACAGATAGACAGAGAGACAGATAGATATCAAAGCATCTCAAAATGTGCAAATAAAAACGTCCTAAGGAACGCATGATGGTTGTTAAAGTCAATATTTTTTTCATTAATTCCCTTAAAGACTTTTTTTAACCTTTTAACCATGGGCTTATAAGTTTTAAAACTATATTTATCCCTGAAAGAGTTAAATAAAAACTTGGCTGAAAAACCGGTTCTTGAAGGGTTTACAGCGAATACAATTTGATCCATTAATCATTTTTCTGGTTCACAAAATCAAGAGTTACACAGATCTGTAAAAACTAGAAACAACATAGACAATTTTAAAAAAGATATAAGATTAGATTGTCGATATGTACTCAAGTATACTACGTGTGTACTGTCTGTGAGTGGGTTTAAAGATAAAGATGGATTAAAAATCTAGGATTTGCGTGCCAAGGATATAATTAGATAAAGTTTTATTTTCATTCTAACCATTCCATATATTTTATCTATCCACCTAACTATCTATCTATCTATCTATCTATATCCATCTATTCATCTATTTAATTTGTTTTGAGCATACACACACTCTCAGAGATAATTTATTATTAATCACTCTCTACTCAACTTTATTCATGATGGCTACTCTTATATCGTTACATCTATCTATTTCTATATCTAGCTGTATCTGGAAATATATATATATATATATATAGATATATAACCTCTCTTTCTCTCTCTGTCCTCTATACGTTGCTCTTCAAGGTTAAAAGCGTAGTTTGTTCTAAATATATTACTTATTCATTATTATTTCACTTTCTCCTAATATATATTTGATATGCAATTTACAGATTGTATACTATAAACTGTAATAATGAGAAGATAAATTATGGATGATGAGAGCTGGGAAGAAGAAAAGCTCAAATTAAATCAAGATGCAAAATTTTGAATGGATGGAACCATATCTAAACCTTATTAAATCAGTCAGAGTTATTCTTTCTTCAGGGAAGCGATATCTCTGATAACAGATGATAAAATAAAAAATAAAATATCTTAGGAAAATTCAGACAGAGAGAGAAAAATGAAAGAGAAGGAGATGGGATTTCGAGCAAATACAGGAGGACGAAAGCCGTACATTTTTAAAAGTTAAAACTTTTTAAACGGAAACAATGATACGCCTCTCCTCTTTTTTCTCTGTCTCTCTCTCTAAAAATCAATACAGCTAAAGTAAGATTAATTCGACCAATAGGAGTGTCCTGCAATACTGTCAGCCAATCAGAGTCCGTATTTTCCCGCTATGCAATATCCTTGCAAATGCGCAAAGCTGCCGGGTTCAATAATCTGCGAAACCGCGGGGTGTACAGCTGCGCGGCTCGGGTTCAATGCTCTGCAAAACAGCGCGCAAGGACGGAAAGACTCCTGCAAGTCTGGTTGCGAAACCTTGCAAAGCTGTGCAATGAGCTAGACATTGACCTTGCAAATATAGAGACCTGAACCAGCTGCGAAATCATTGGAAATTCAACATTTAAAAAAAGGAATATAATCAAATTGTTGCATAAAATTCGTTGTAGTATTTCTTAGCTTTAAATAATGTCTCTCTCCGTATATTACTTTCCATCCTTGTATTTATATTTTGGCAAAGAATGAATTTATCTAAAAAATCGTGAACCTAAGATTTATATCTTTCCATAACCTAGAACCCTTGATAGATAGTAAGGTAGAAGGTAAATGGATAGATGAATATGTTTATCAAAAAATATAGATAGATAGCATTCTAAACAGAAAGATAGATAGATATCTAGCAAGATAGATTAATAGATATCTAGAAAGATAGATGGAGAGGTATCTAGAAAGTTAGAAAGATATATATTTGGAAAGGTAAAAGGATAAATATATAGAAAACTATATATATATCTAGACAGATAGACGGAGAAGTATCTAGAAAGTTAGAAAGATATATACTTAGAAAGGTAAAAGGATAAATATATAGAAAACTAGATAGATATCTAGAAAGATAAATCGAGATAAATCTAGAAAGTTAGATAGAGATATAGATATCTGGACAAATAGATGGATAGATATCTAGAAAAGTATATGGATAGAAATCTAGAAAGAAAGATAAATATATATCTAGAAAGATTGTATATATAATGATAGGAGGATACTGAGTGTATGTATGGTGGTACTTGCAGGGATAGAAATAATATTATTATTATGTCTGGGCCTAGTCTAATATTTGGGGCATCTAGGGGAGGGGTGTGGGTGGTGTACCGATATATTTACTAAAATAAAGGGTGTCCCTAAAGTAGAGTTCACGGGAGCTATAAGGTAAATAGTTTTAAAACATAATAAAATATGTAATTCTATAATAAACTTATTGTAAAAGTTTCATATTAATATTGGTACTAATTATTAAATAATAAAAACTATTTTGTATGAAATTTTTTTTTTTTGATTGTATAAAAGTTCATTTTCACAAGTCCGGAGTTATAGTTTTAAGACGTGGTAACATATATTTTGTTTTTTTTACAGAAAGCTTTAGAATTGATATTAACTAATTTTTCGGGTTTCATAACTTAATATTACTCTAAAACATGAATGTTAAAAATTGTATTTATTTTACCATGAATTTTATAAATATCTTGAGGAGCATCATCTACAGTACTATAGAAAATAATAACAAATATAAACATATAAGTATCATATTCAATATTTTTACAAATATACTCCTAATTTAGGCCAAAGCGTATAATAAAGGTATAGAAAAGCCGATACTTAGATAAAAGACGATCCAAGGTATATATTTGATCGGTGAAAAAATCACAAAAAAATGTTCCATCAAATATAAAAATGCAATAAAGTGACTTGTAAAAAGTTGTAAGGGGTATAACTATATTATTGAGCTCAGAATATTTGACACATTTAAATACGATATAAAAACGGTAAAAGGACAGACACATTTTAGGAAAAGAACCAAAGAAAAAAGAAGAAGTGAAAAGCAGAGAAAAGTTTTCTATTTGAAGGATGGGGAGCAGAGAATGAACCTATTTTCAAACCCTTTCCACCTCATTATTCTAGAATGAATTAAATTACAATATATTGTGTTCGGACTCTATATATTATATTTTAAATACCTAATATATCAACTTCATGAATAAAGATATAAAATTGATCGAGTCTCGATCAGCCATGGCTTTAGAAAATAAGAACGAAGTTTGAAATTAATTCTAAATATGTGTCAATTACCTTTTCCCCTGGATATTAACGGAACTGGTATTGTTGGAAAAAAGATAACACTTTTAATCATGATCGACCATTTTCTGCATTAATTACAACTCTTTCGCGGTTTTTTTATACGTTGCCCTAAAATATTTGAGAAATGATGCATTCAGGCCAACTTCTGGTGATATCAAGGCCAAACCCTTTATGATATAAATTGACCGGGTAGAA
>NW_019396648.1:157573-169941 GCF_000591075.1 Eurytemora carolleeae | reverse complement strand
TAATGTCGTCATTCATCTATGAGTTTGGCCCAATTTAGTATTTTTAATCACTTTGGATATATCTGAAGGTTTAGATTGTTCATCTGTATATTTTAGTTATAAAACTTGTCTTGTGATGGTTTTGCTTCATAGTTCGGTAAATAAAAAAACAAGCGTACAGCTCCATAAAGGGTACAAGGAATGTAACAAAAAAGTCTAAATAAATTCTCTAAATCATTAGTGGATAACCCTGTACATTTTTCAATACCACAATTAGTGTTTTAAATATATATTTTTACTAAAAGTTTCTGATGCCATGTTTTCTGTTTACTTTCCTAAAATTTTCTTTAATTAAATTGATGAAATTTGAATTGAGAGAACTTTGGATTTAATTCTCTTTGAAATTAAATTTTATTGCAGAGATAATTATGCCAAACGAAATAATCCAAACCTTTTATTGAAAGTAGTTTAAATATATTTAGTTTTCATAAAATCATCCCTATTCTTTAAAATAAATGTGAAATTAAAGAACAGCACTATATTGTATTATTGCATTCATTTTTTTAAATATCAATATGTTTTTTAAGGATATGAGTCTTTTTGTTAATTTATAGTAAGTTTTAAAAATGTTGTTGATTCTGTTGTTGTTAATGTTTAAAATGTTAATAATGTTGTTGGTTCTGATGTTGTTAATGTTTAAAATGTTAATAATTTTGTTGGTTTTGATGTTGTTAATGAATCAATGTTAATGATGTTGTTGGTTCTGTTGTTGTTAATGTATACAATGTTAATGATGTTGTTGGTTCTGTTGTTGTTAATGTAAACAATATTGATAATGCTGTTGGTTCTGTCGTTGTTAATGTATACAATGTTAATAGTGATATTGGTTTTGATGTTGTTAATGTATACAATGTTAATGATATTGTTGGTTCTGTTGTTGTTAATGTATAAAATGTTAATAATGTTGTTGGTTCTGTTGCTGTTAATGAATACAATGTTAATAATGATGTTGGTTCTGAAGTTGTTAATGTGTACAATGTTAATGATGTTGTTGATTCTGTTGTTGTTAATGTATACAATGTTAATAATGTTGTTGGATCTATTGTTGTTGATGTATACATTGTTAAGGATGTTGTTGGTTCTGTTGTGGTTGATGACTTTGGTCTGGAGAGGATCTATGATGCTCTGGAGGTGGATCGAGGACGTGTTGTTAGAGTTTTAACTTCTCTTTTTCCTAAATACTTTGCTATAATCACCAGGATTAGAGCGGAGGTCAGTATTCATACTTTGCTATAATCACCAGGATTAGAGCGGAGGTCAGTATTCATACATTACTATAATCACTAGGTTTAGAAAGGAGGTCAGTATTCATACTTTGCTATAATCACCAGGATTAGAGAGGAGGTCAGTATTCATACATTACTATAATCACTAGGATTAGAGAGGAGGTCAGTATTCATACTTTGCTATAATCACCAGGATTAGAGAGGAGGTCAGTATTCATACATTACTATAATCACTAGGATTAGAGAGGAGGTCAGTATTCATACTTTGCTATAATCACCAGGATTAGAGAGGAGGTCAGTATTCATACTTTACTATAATCACTAGGATTAGAGAGGAGGTCAGTATTCATACTTTGCTATAATCACCAGGATTAGAGAGGAGGTCAGTATTCATACTTTACTATAATCACTAGGATTAGAGAGGAGGTCAGTATTCATACTTTGCTATAATCACCAGGATTAGAGAGGAGGTCAGTATTCATACTTTACTATAATCACTAGGATTAGAGAGGAGGTCAGTATTCATACTTTGCTATAATCACCAGGATTAGAGAGGAGGTCAGTATTCATACTTTACTATAATCACTAGGATTAGAGAGGAGGTCAGTATTCATACTTTGCTATAATCACCAGGATTAGAGAGGAGGTCAGTATTCATACTTTGCTATTATCACCAGGATTAGAGAGGAGTTCATTATTTATACTTTGCTATTATCACCAGGATTAGAGAGGAGTTCATTATTTATACTTTGCTATTATCACCAGGATTAGAGAGGAGTTCATTATTTATACTTTGCTATTATCACCAGGATAAGAGTGGAGTTCATTATTTATACTTTGCTATTATCACCAGGATTAGAGAGGAGGTCATTATTTAAACTTTGCTATGATCGCCAGTATAAGAGAGGAGGAGGTCAAAACCCCTTTTTCTATTTTTTTTAATGTTATATTTACGTGAAGGTAAAAAGTATGGGTCCTGATGGGGGCAAAGTGAGTCTGATACATGACACAAGATGCAGAGCAACTTTTCCAAAACACGCGCTTCATAAGAAGATTAAAGTTGGGCTCCAGGTAAGTTTTTTTCTTGTTTTCTTTTTCTTTGCGATTTTCTATTTCGTCTTTTGATTTTTTCTTCTTCTTCTTTTTCTTCTTCTTTCCAAGGTTTAAAAATATCGAAGTGTAGACCTTTTCTTTTCTAAGGTTTATATATCATTATGAGTTGTTAAATGGTTTTTAAAAAGTTTTAAATATCTACAAGAAAAGATCTTTTCTTCTAAGGTTTATATATCTCCAGGTACAGACCTTATCTGTTTCTAAGGTTTATATATCTCCAGGTACAGACCTTATCTAGTGAGTTGGTTCAAGCAGCGTTTGGTAGATCTGTCGAGGTCAGCAAAATAGTTGCAGTTGAACCCAGGAAATAAAAGCAGAATATCTAACATCTAAAGATTTTAAGATTTTAATAAATTTTCAAAATTAAAATAAGTTTTGTTAGAAACTTTAACTTTTATACTTTTCTGCTTGCTTTAGGAAACGAAAGTTTCATCAACCTTTCTTTGTTTCCATCCCTCTCCCCTGCTCCGGGAGCAAGATTAATTCCTCGACAGATATCAGGGAAACCATGTTCAATTTAATCAAATAAGAACCAGAAGTCAAGGACCAAATGAAGACAATACTAGATATTCATGAAAATTCAATATCCGAAGTCTATTTTTATTTTCTTATTATGTTTTAAATATTCAATCTAAACAATTGATCTTGGCTTTTATCGGCCCAGAAAAATATTTTAACTTTGCTCGCCTTGTAAAACCTAAAAGTTAGAAAAGCAAACTGGCTGAAAAAGATTCACTTTAGTTTATTTTTGATAAATATGTTAATATGTTGCTATACAGATAAAGATATTGAGTTTTTGCAACAAACACACATTTTCTAATCATTATTTCAAACTCAGACTTTTTGATCTAACAGACTACATATAGTTTGACATTCCATATGTACCTACCACTACATTGGGTTGCAAAGATATAGGAATTTTGCTGTTAAAACAACTCCTGTATTTGTATTTGCGATTAAACATGCAATTTTATGACTTTACAACTAGACCAGTTCATATCCCATTGAATATTATATGAGGTTATTGGAACTGTAGTTGTGCAACTTTGGTCTCAATAAAGAACCAATATATAGTTTACTTTCGTCTTATCTCAAAGTTGAATCCCTATACACTCCTGTGGATTCCTATTTCAAATATATCTGCATTATTGTAAATATATATGTATGTAATAAGTATACTCAAATATTGAAAACATTTATATATACAAAAAAGTGTGATTTGCGGTGTCTGGTACAAAGATGTACTTTTTTTGCAACTCTCCTTCTCCTGTAGGTTATTTTTTCAATATTTTTTGGAATTTTTTTTTGGTACTCGAATGGCCCAAAATAAATTCAGCAAAACTTTTTCCTCTCTCAAAATCTAAAGTTCAGAAAAGCAAAAATAAGTATATAATACTATTTCTTTCAAATTCTAAAATTTTGTAAATATTAAAAAACAGAATCACAGAAAATTTGCAAAATTGTTTCAAGAAAATTCGCAATTTTCAGTTCTGGTCAAATTTTTAAAGAAAATTTCGTTTTTCATTTGAACAGCGAGTATTTATAAATTTAGAATATACTAAGGAGAAAGGAACTAGAGGATTTAAAGAACCTTTCCTTAAAAATTAGTCCATGAACTTGAAATTGCGAATTTTCTTATTACAATTTTGCAAATTCTTTCTAATTCTGTAATTCAATCTTAAAAAATATGAAATATGTAAATATGTAAAATAGAATTAGACATGAAAACATTTAGATCATTAGTATACGAATATTGCAAGCCGAATTACGAATATTGCAAGCCTATTTCAGAATATCCCAAACGTGTTTATGAATATTGCAAGAACATTACAGAATATTGCAAACCTGATGACGAACCTTTCTCGCTTTTTTTAGAATATCGCAAACCTGATTACGATTATTGCAATATTATTTTAGAATTTTGCAAACATATACGCAAACATTGCAAGCCTTGTTCAGAATATAGCAATCATATATACGAATATTGCAAGAATATTTCATAATATTGCTAACCTGATAACGATTTTTAAAAGCTTATTCTAGAATTTTGAAAATATATACGCAAATACTGCAAGCTTATTTCAGAATGTCGCAAGAAACATATACGCAAATATTAAAAACCCAATTACGAATATTGCAAATCTAATTACGAATATTGCAAACCTAATCACGTATATTGCAAATCTAATTACGAATATTGCAAACCTAATCACGTATATTGCAATCCTAATTACAAATATTGCTAGCCTAGAATTACGAATATTAAAAACCCAATTAAGAATATTGAAAACCCAATTACAAATATTGTTAGCCTAGTTACGAATATTGAAAACCTAATCAAGTATATTGCAAACCTAATTAGGAATATTGAAAACCTATATCTAATTACGAATATTGCAAACCTAATCACGTATATTGCAATCCTAATTACAAATATTGCTAGCCTAGAATTACGAATATTAAAAACCCAATTAAGAATATTGAAAACCCAATTACAAATATTGTTAGCCTAGTTACGAATATTGAAAACCTAATCAAGTATATTGCAAACCTAATTAGGAATATTGAAAACCTATGTCAAAATATTGCGAACCTAATAACGAACATTGCAAACCTAATAACGAACATTCCAAACTTGATTACGAATATTGCAAGCCTGTTTTATATTATCACATGAATATTTAAGCATATTGCAAGCCTAGTTACGAATATTGCAAACCTAATTCAAAAATATATTTTACTTGTCTGTCTGTTTTCAATAAACGTTCAAACTGCTGAACCGATCGGGTCCAAATTTTCTAGGGCAACCTAGGTGACCCTAGGGAAAGTTTAAAGACCGTCAAATAAACTAAAAGTTTTAACCGGAAAAAAACCGACCTTTGTTTGATATAATTAGGTGCAAGCAGTCCTAATTCGCGGCGTCAAATTAAAAAATAAAATAAGCCCTATTATCTACCCCCCCTTATTTGTTCAACACACAACTATACTAACAAACAACTGTTTTGAACAAACAACTGTTGATTACAACAAACAGCTGTTTACAATAGCAAGGTAATTGTTTACAACAGCAAACAACTGTTTACAACAGCAAACAACTGTTTACAACAAGAAACAAATGTTTTCAACAACAAACAACTGTTTTCAACAACAAACAACTGCTTACAGCAACAAACAATTGTTTACAACAGCAAATAATTGTTTACAACAGCAAACAACTGTTTCCAACAAGAAACAACTGTTTTGAACAACAAACAACTGTTTTCAACAACAAACAACTGTTTACAGCAACAAAAAATTGTTTGCAACAGCAAATAATTGTTTACAACAACAAACAAATGTTAACAACAAAAAATAAGTTCTAAAAAACAAATAACTGTAAACAACAAAACGACAAACGAAACAGGTTATACCTATGTTGAACAACAACACTATACAACAACAAACAAATGACAACTTTATGTTTATATAGTGGGATGGGTGAATATATTATATTTATCTGTATTCAACAGATTTGACAAATTCGTATTATGAATGGTAAAAGCCTTCTTTTAACAGATTACGAACTGAAAAGAATTCAAAGTTTTCTTTGAAAAGTTTTTTTTTCAAAGTTTTAACTTAAATAAATTTTATATTTAAGTCGAAAAGATTCTAAAATACGATATTTATCTTTGGACGGGTAAATATACATATTATAAAGTATAAACGTCAATCAGATGAAAATTTTGCGTAATTGATTGAAAAATTACATAATTTCTATCCAGAAGAACAAATGTTTCAATGTAACCAAAAACTAGCTTTTTTTTCATATCTTGTACGTTTAATCAATACAACAGGATCTACGAAGTCCCAAAGTCGTACTAGTAATGTTGCATAAATTTGACCTTCTCATTTAGTCTAGTTCAGTCTGTTATGCTTATATCTAATATCTACATATATGCGTGTAAATATTCAAGTTTTACAAAGTATTCTCTGATATCTAGAAGTTTGCATAATTCTCCTATATATTCTGTTTTCAAAAAGAGTACGTCACAATAAAACTAGTTTGTCCCTGGCCCCCGCTTCTTCCTTTCTATTCTTCGGGATTCAACTTTAGAGGTTTCATTCTTTTCTTTAACATTTTAGTTTTCAATGTTTTTCATCGTCATTTTATCTTAAGCTGGGTTTCTTTTGTCTAAACTTATCCAATCTTATAGTTTTTATCAAACCAAATTTTTTAATTATTCTCTTTCAATAGTCTGGAAAATGTGTAAAATAACTGTTTTTGGTAATTTTCAATAAATTAAACACAACAATAAGATTTCTTTTAATTGTTTGTTTCTTCTTCTTAGTTTCACTATAGATTATGGTTTAAGATTGATCTGCTCTGTAACCGGAAGCTTGGATCCAGTTTCCTGGGTGGATATGACAGGAAATATATAGATATTCAACTATACACTTAAGCAATATTTTTATTGATTAAATCCTAAACGTTCATAATGACTATTAAGTATTTACATATACCTGGATAGATAGGATCTATATTGTGTATACTGCAAAGTATTTATATATACATGGATATATAGGATCTACCCCCCTGTGTATAGTGTACAGTATTTATATATACCTGGATATACAGGATCTACCCCTTGTGTATACTGCAAAGTATTTATATATACCTGGATATATAGGATCTACGCCCCTGTGTATACTGCAAAGTATTTGTGTATACCTGGATATATAGGATCTACCCCCCTGTATATACTGAAAAGTATTTACATATACCTGGATATACAGGATCTACCCCTGTGTATAGTGTACAGTATTTATATATACCTGGATATATAGGATCTACGCCCCTGTGTATAGTGTACAGTATTTATATATACTTGGATATATAGGATCTACCCCTGTGTATAGTGTACAGTATTTACATATACCTGGATATATAGGATCTACCCCCTGTGTATACTGTACAATATTTATATATACCTGGATATATAGGATCTACCCCCTGTGTATACTGCAAAGTATTTATATATACATGGATATATAGGATCTACCCCCCTGTGTACAGTATTTACATATACCTGGATATATAGGATCTACGCCCCTGTGTATAGTGTACAGTATTTACATATACCTGGATATTTAGGATCTACCCCCCTGTGTATACTGCAAAGTATTTATATATACCTGGACATATAGGATCTACGCCCCTGTGTATAGTGTACAGTATTTATTTATACCTGGATATATAGGATCTACGCCCCTGTGTATAGTGTACAGTATTTATATATACCTGGATATATAGGATCTACCCCCCTGTGTATAGTGTACAGTATTTATATATACCTGGATATATAGGATCTACGCCCCTGGAAGTGAACAAGGATGTTGTTCATTTCTCTACCAAGGACAGTTTACTCATCAATCATAGGCCTTCCCCACCCCCTTCTCTTTCCCTACAATCCTACCTCCCTACCCCCCCCCTCCCCCATCCTACCTAACTCCATCTTCCCTCTTTATCATGTTCTTTAGAACCTGTACTTCAGGGAATAATGGGATCCTTCCTTTCCTCTCCGTTCTTGCACTTTAACCATTTAACATTAGATAAACATAGACTCCATTCTGCTTAATTTAAAACAGAAATTTTCTTCAAATATTTTTTTTTAATAATTCCATTACAATGTCTTTTCCTAATCGATTGATTTAGGAGTTAATTAATTAATTAATTGATTGATTGATTAATAAACTAGGTGTCTGCACTGTTCTGGATACTTCTGATACATGATAATACGAGGTACAGAATCTGATCCTGCTCTCCTGATTTTACCTTCAATAAAATAGATTCTATATTTGAAGTTTGAAGTAATTCCTGATTTTTATTAAAAGTTTTGTTGCAGAGATCCCAGTTCTGCGCTAACTCTGGCTACTAGACTCTACGAAGAGACAAGATTAGGCAATTACAATATTTATTCTTCCACATTGGACTTTACAATTTCTTCCTATGTCTGGGATTTCAAAACTTCTCTATTTGCGGCAGGTTTTGCTTTCAAACCAGCTCAGCACTTTTACTCTGGGTTTCATTGTTTTTCAGTCACTTCGAGTTTTTGCTTATACCGAGTTATAGCATGTTTTTGTGGTTCAAAGTTACCCCTTTTTTCCATTTTAACAGTTGAATGGTTTTATAAACATATTTTTCTTTCCTTGTCTCAGCATTTCTTTTTACCCGTGCAGACTACAGTTTATTTTAAAGTACATATTCTTTTCTATATGTTACAGTTTATTTATACTCCAGGTTCCAGTTTTATCTTAGTTAACTCCTCTTTTACTCCAGGTTCCAGATTATGTCAGCTAACCCCTCCTTTACTCCAGGTTCCAGTTTATCTCAGTTAACTACTCCTTTGCTCCAGGTTCCAGATTATCTCAGTTAACTTCTCCTTTACACCAGGTTCCAGTTTATCTTAGTTAACCCCTCCTTTACGCCAGGTTCCAGTTTAATCTTAGTTAAACCCTCATTTACTCCAGGTTTCAGTTTATCTCAGTTAACCTTTCCTATACTCCAGGTTTCAGTTTATCTTAGTTAACCCCTCCTTTACTCCAGGTCCAGTTTATCTTAGTTAATCCCTCCTTTACTCCAGGTACAGTTTATCTTAGTTAATCCATCCTTTACTCCAGGTCCAGTTTATCTTAGTTAACCCCTCCTGTACTCCAGGTTAAGATTATTTTAGTTAATCCCTCCTGTTCTCCAGGTTCAGTTTATTTAAGTTAATCCCTCCTATACTCCAGGTTCCAGTTTATCTTAGTTTACCACCGCTCCTTTACTCCAGGTTCCAGTTTATCTTAGTTGACACCTCCTTTAATCCAGGTCCAGTTTATATTACTTAACCGCTACTTTTCTCCAGGTTCCAGTTTAACCTATCCTTTACTCTGGGTTGTAGCTATCATGATCCGCAATTTTACTCCAGAACATATTTTAAATAAGTTCAGACTACACCTCTACTCCAGGTCCTAGTTTATACCACATTTACTCCAGGCTGAAAATTAATCAGTGCTCACTTGTTATCCAGAATATTATTTATTTAAAAAGCTCATTTTTTTCTCTTTAAGGTTAAAGATCTAATAGTAAATCTTTGGTAACAGTTTATTAAAAAAAAAAATTTGAATTGTGATTTGGTTCAGTTCCCTACCTTGCTGCAAAGTATTTATATATACCTGGATATATAGGATCTACCCCCCTGTGTATACTGCAAAGTATTTATATATACCTGGACATATAGGATCTACGCCCCTGTGTATAGTGTACAGTATTTATATATACCCAAATATTAAAAACCCAATTACGTATATTGCAAATCTAATTACGAATATTGCAAACCTAATCACGTATATTTCAAATCTAATTACGAATATTGCAAACCTAATCACGTATATTGCAATCCTAATTACAAATATGTTCTTATAAAATATAGTTTTGACTTTAATGTTTACAACTTTTAAAACTTGAGAGTTTATGATGTATGGCAAAAGCACAATTTACACAAATAGGACAAGTGACGCTAAGGAGTTGTTAAATAGGACAAGTGACGCTAAAGAGTTGTTAAATTGGACAAGTGACGCTAAGGAGTAATTAAATAGGACAAGTGACGAGTTGTTTCACTTTCTTTCAGATATTTTTTACAGCACTATCCTTAGAATAAGGGTCGGGGAAATGGACGATCATTTATCATCATGTAAACGAATCATTAATCGATCATTCGACTAAGGGTTCACTTGTAATAATCTGTTGGACGATCTCAAAGTTTTATAAACAGTTTTTTAGTTGAATGGCTAATCAATCAATTTATTTATAATTCTGTTTTCTAGAGAAAAGTTTCCAAAAGCTTGGGTTAATACTCTCCGAATCTACTGTATGACTGATGACAAGGTAAACAGTATAGTTTACAATATAATTGTTTAAAGGGACAGTCAAACAAATCTCAAGAGACAATTGATATAAAACGGTGCATGCCTTTATCCCTTTAGTGGGATATATCGTTGTTTTTCCGTCTTTGAAAAAATTTTATTTCTTTCAAAATCCTTCAAATTCACAAGATCAGTGAACCGTAATTCAAAATAATCAATTTTCTAAATAAAGGGTGTTGTGAGTCGGGATTGCAATTTTTTTTAATTGATACTTGAAAAAACGCCGACAATCCCTTTTACTAGGTTTAAAACTTTTCTAAACCAATAAAAGAAGACATGGGAATAATGCCAACCAAATAATACGGCCAAAAAGTTGATTTCTTTTTTTGAATCCATTTCACTCCGTAGCAAGCTAAATCTGTTCTTTGTTCAGTTTTTAAATATATATTTCAATAACTTTTGAATAAGGATCTCCAGAAATGAAAGGTCCAGGATAACTTTATACTTAATACTGCCTAAAAATCAAACACACACAATGAACCTTTAAACCTTGTTTTCTTTACCCAGACCTGAAACCGTCTAAGCTAAACTAAAGCATTAAACAATGACTTGAGTAAGACCCAAAGATCAAAGAACATTTCTAAATATAAATATAAAATATAACTAAATGCAGCAAAAGAAAGCATTTTTACCAAATAACGAGGATCAAACACAAGTCCGATTATAAGTTTAAAAGTTTTGAAAACAATGTTTATCTCAAAAAGAAAAGCTTTCATTGTAAAGGAATTGATTCTTTGCCACAAACTAAAATTTTCTAATCCCTATATCTTTGCAACCTGATGGTCTATACCTTTGATATTTCAAACTTAGATAATTTGATCTATCAGAATTAATAGTTTGAAATATCTAAGGTCTACGACATGGGGTTACCTAAATACAGAGATTGGAAAATCAGAGATTTTGACAAGAATTCAATTCCTTTATTTTCAAAAATTTCAAATCATTTTGAAGAGAAGGTTTTGTTTTCCTGGATAAGACTGAGCTAGGAGTGGGGGGTTTAAATAATTTTGAAGAGAAGGTTTTGTTTTCCTGGATAAGACTAAGCTAGGAGTGGGGGGTTTAAATAATTTTGAAGAGAAGGTTTATTTTTCTAGATAAGACTGAGCTAGGAGTGGGGGGTTTAAATAATTTTGAAGAGAAGGTTTTATTTTCCTAGATAAGACTAAGCTAGGAGTGGGGGGTTTCAATAATTTTGAAGAGAAGGTTTATTTTCCTAGATAAGACTAAGCTAGGAGTGGGGGGTTTAAAAAATTAAATAATTTTGAAGAGAAGGTTTTTTTCCAAGATAAGACTAAGCTAGGAGTGGGGGGTTTAAATAATTTTGAAGAGAAGGTTTTATTTTCCTAGATAAGACTGAGCTAGGAGTGGGGGGTTTAAATAATTTTGAAGAGAAAGTTTTATTTTCCTAGATAAGACTAAGCTAGGAGTGGGGGGTTTAAATAATTTTGAAGAGAAGGTTTATTTTCCTAGATACGACTAAGCTAGGAGTGGGGGGTTTAAATAATTTTGAAGAGAAGGTTTTATTTTCCTAGATAAGACTAAGCTAGGAGTGGAGGGTTTAAATAATTTTGAAGAGAAGGTTTTGTTTTCCGAATATTAGATTGAGCTAGGAGTGGAGGGTTTAAATAATTTTGAAGAGAAGGTTTTGTTTTCCGAATAAAAGACTGAGCTAGGAGTGGGGGGTTTAAATAATTTTGAAGAGAAGGTTTTGTTTTCCGAATATCAGACTGAGCTAGGAGTGGAGGGTTTAAATAATTTTGAAGAGAAGGTTTTGTTTTCCGAATATAAGACTGAGCTAGGAGTGGAGGGTTTAAGTTTGTCCCCGTGAGAAATCTGACATTAAACTCAATATCATCAAACAAACGTAACCTGGTTCTGATGCAACTGCTTCTAACAAAACTTTGTACGGGGCGTAACCAAGGACCCAGGGACCATGAGGGGGGGAAGGGGTTCGACATTGTTTTTTAACATTTATTTTTTCGCAAACTAAATTTTACTAACAAACTAAATGTGTAGTTAGTACTCCCTTCCCTAGGACAAGTGACG
>NW_019396648.1:43814-157548 GCF_000591075.1 Eurytemora carolleeae | reverse complement strand
CCCCATTAAAAGTCTCTTGTCTGTGGACTATTTATAAGAAAACACTAAATCTAAATCTGTTTTCCTTCTAGGCGGAGAAAGTAATCCAAAGCCTGCAAGGGTTCAAACCTCTGAAAATATCCAGGAAAGATCATGATTAATTATAAACGTTTTCTTTTTCAAAATGTACTAATTTAAACCTGCCAGATATCGAATGAAATGTAATAAAATGTTAACGTTATGTTAAAAGTATTCTAAACAATCTAACTTCTCCCCCAAGCTTGGCCTTATCGATCTCTGAAATCTTCAAACGCATGCTTCACAAAATCCGACTTACAGTTTTTTTTTTACAGCCAGCTTAAACGGACTTTTAATCCAGAAAGGAACTAAACAGTGAACACTAGCCACAAATCCAAATTTAACAGCAGCAGTTAATATTTCAAATATAAACTATTTGATCTTATAGGTATTATTGTTAGAAATATTAAAGGTATATAACATCAGTTTTGGAAGAAATAGGAATAAGAACATTTTTGACGAATGTTTAAGTTCCTTTCTTTTAGTTCTTCAAGAATATACTATTTCTAGTAAACCTATAAAGATTTGGTTTGCAACAACAAGGTTTGAAAATAGGCACTATAGACAGTTTTCCAGAACATATCCTTATCTTTTAAATTGCTTGACTTCCCCCTGCACTCTGTAAACATGCTGTAAACATTCAAGATTTATGATTTCAAAACAGAAATTATTGTTTAGTTATGCTTTCAACTTTCATTTTCGGAGTCAAAGTTTTGTATGCAATCTTAACAAGAGATTGATTAGTTTAATGGACTAGTCGAGTAGAAAAGGAAAGATAGTAAAGATAGATAGCTGCATATCAAAATATATATTGGAATTAGATAACTCAATTGTTTTACGAGATAAATGCGAGGATATTAGATATACAGGGTGAGTAAAAACATTTTGGAAAACAATAAAATAAACATTTTCCCAACAATTTTTAACATATTTAATTTTAATTTTTTTTATTTGATTTCGCGAATTTTTTTCTTCAAACGTTTCATAAATATTTTTTTGTCACATTTTTCTTTGTTATGCCTAAAATCTGAAAAAATCAAAACTTTAGAAAATTTTGTCAAAACATCGATAATCCCATTTTTTTACTCCTCCTGTATGTTCGATTGATTTCTTTCGATAGATTGAATTCATTTCAATCCTAACAGACTTGATGGATTAGTTAAATGAAATGGATTGAATGGTTTGGATGGATTGGAAAAGTTTGGATGGATAGGCTCATTAGGATCGTTCAAGTTATTTTCTTTAATCGTTGAGTAGAGTTTATTTATGTGTATTCGAGGGACTGATTGGGTTCATGGGTTTGTATTGTAGATTTGATAGCTAGGATAGATTTGTTTAATCATGAGCTGGAGTAGGGATATAGAAATAACTGATAGCTCGGAGATCTCAATCAAGCTCAGTGGTAATTTACTCCAGGTAAACATATTTTTTTATATATTATTAGTTTTACTACAGGTGTGTAAGGAATCAGGACATACAAAAAATACTGATTGTACTGCGCAGATACATTAGGATATTTAAACCGAACCTGTTTTTACTCCAGGCATACCAGAAAATTCTAACAAAACCTGATTTTAATCCAAGCTAATAAGGATTTACAAACAATTCTAAATGCACTCCAGAAATATCAGGATATTCGAACAGAACCTGATTTTACTCCAGGCCGGTTAACAAGGATATGCAATCATTCCTAGGTTTACTCCATGTATATTTTATACTAATATGCTATGAAAATCCTAATTGTACTCCAGGTATACCAGGATATTTGAACAAAACCTTAATGTACTCCTGGTACACTTGATAATATGAACAAAACCTGAATAGTACTCCAGGTATACAAAGATATTTAAACAGAACCAGATTGTACTCCAGGTTACCAGGATATTCAAACAGACCTGATTGTTCTCCAGGTAAACCAGGATATTCTAACAAAACCTTAATATTGTACTCCGGGTGTACCAGGATATTCTAACAAAACCTTAATATTGTACTCCAGGTAAACCAGGATATTTTAACGAAACCTAATAATTGTACTCTGCAGGTATACCAGGATATTCAAGGGCATACAAGAAGGCCCAGTTTTGCAGAATGTTTACAGGACATATACAAACAAAGCTAATTCCACCCCACCCCACATAGCGCATTCACTAATATCAATAAAAATAAAAACAGCTAGCTGTCAGTTTCAAGGCGGACAATTCCTAGATTCAAGAATTATTTTTTTAATCAAGGGAAAGTCTGCTTGAATTCCCACTTGAACTGAAGGTCGCAGGGTGCAGCAAACTCTGCATAGTTCAAATTTTAAACTTAATTTCATTTTTCAAATGCATTCTTTTGTGATTTGTTAACCTGACACATGTGTCCGGTCTCTGTCCTGTTAAAGGGACAACAAACGTAAAATAACTACTTTTATAGAGTATCCAATGCACAACGGTACCTTTTAAACCTTTTTCTGATCAAGAACGAATGAGCTATTAATGTTTTTCTTTTAAAAATTTGATTACTTCCAATTATGGGTTCAAGACTCAAAAGTGACTTGCGGATTTCAACTTACAGACACAATGTAGTTATTGTCAGAATTAATCACATTTTGCTGAAATTTACAGATTCTATCTTCGACTTGCTTTTTGTTTTTCAAATTTAAAAACGACAGGACTTTAATAAAGTTGTTAGTGACGACCTATATTTCTATTAGAAAAAAACGAAATTTAAAGGGCCCGATAAATGGCTTTGTTAATTCTATCAATTTTGTACATATATACAATGTACAAAGTAAATTGTACACGAAGATACAGCTTTGTACATTAAAGTTAACAAAGTAAATTATAAATTACTAAGATCTGAAATAATTAGTATCTTACAACACGGCAATAGAGAAGATTAGGGTAAATTAGATAGAAACAAATAATTAAGAATTCCAGTTTGACTTAAAATTATTTCACCACTTTGTGGAATAGCTTAAACTTAATAAAGCAATTATCAGCTATGTTTACCTTAAATCTTTTGCCAAATCGGATGATTTCATTAAAAAAATCCGCAAACTAAAAACGGCTTCGGATGAGATTTGTTTTTTAAATCCGCAAACTATGTGCAAATAAATAACATATTATCTAATAATAACTCTAATGACACAAATGTTGAATTATTTTTTTAATAAATAAACTAATAATCCCGATCCCTTGATCCCGATATCCAGAGTGGACACTTTTAATTTGAGGATCAACAATTAACCTCTTCATTTCAGTTATCCCTTTAGGGTATAAATACACTGCGGATATCGGAAAAAAGATTAAATTAATCTGCAGATTAACAAAAGATCAAGATCATCATTGATCTCAATTTTCACAATACAAGAGCTCCTCATATAGTGTTTCTGCACCTAGCATCAAAACAAGGTTGGTTTGAAGAACTTGTAAGATGAGGAACTAATAATTATCCTCTAACTCTAATTTTGTAATCCCTGTATCTGAGCAACCTCATGGTATAAACCTTAGATATATCAAAATATGACTCTTTGATTAAGCGGACTTCACAGTGTTAAATATCAAAAGTCTACAACATTAGAGCTGAGAACTTTTGTGTTGGAGTCCCATAATACTGATCACTTGATCTCGATTACTATAGTGGACACTTACGAATTTTGAGCAGAACCTCTTGAATATCCATAATTTCTCTGTTCTCTCATTGGTTAAATGAAAAAGTTCCTGCAGCTCCTGGTTGCCGGTTAGTTTACTATTGACGCGCAACGCTCTTCAAGGGATATCGAAAAAGATTAAATTATTCTGTAGATTCACAAAAGATCGAGATCAATGCTTGATCTCACCATATCCACGATTCAAGAGTTCCCAACTTAGGTTGATAATATAGAGTATAAAATCTGAATTCAAATAAAATCAGATCAAATATATATATTTGTCTCAAGCATACATTATATATAGAAAATCAAATAATTTAAAACATATTTATGAGACTTGAGACGGGAGGGGGGGATTGATAGCCCCCCGCACACAGTCCCCCCTCCCCCTCTGGAGAGTCAGTTCAAGCGATGATGCTGACTTGAGGAGGTGGATGCTGGAGATTATGCTGCTTATGGGATGGAGGGAGCTGGAGAGTTCATAAACGTCGGGGGTACCTTCATTCTCAGGATGGAACACATAAAATTAAATAAGAGTTAAAGGGATGGAGCAAGAATTACAAAACAGTTTTCACATTGAACAACAAGATTATCGAGAGGTTTGGCTTTTAAAGATTGTTTAATAATAGATTTTTGAGCATATAAGTTCAGACGAAAGCAAATTCCAATCAGTGGGAAATGAGTTAAAAAGGAAATCGTCTAAAAAATTCTGTTCTTACTTTCGGCACATAAAAGTCATTTAAAGGAATTGAGTTTTTGCAGCAAACTCAGATTTTCTAACCCCTATATCCTTGCAACTTATGTCGTTATTGACCTTAGATATTTCAAACTATGAATTCTGAAAGATCAATTAACCTAAGTTTGAAATATCACAGGTTTACACCATCAGGATTAAAAGTTATAGGAATTGGAAAATTTGAGTTTGTGACAAAAACTCAATTCCTTTCTCATAAAATCAAGAAGGTAGCATTTCTTACAAATAATTTATCAAAAGAACTAGGCAATAGAGAATGATTGAATAAATGTATAAATTGAAGATTTTTATGTAAGATCAGCTCAGGTAAAGGTAAAATACCTGTGCTATAAAATAAAGGCTGTGTATGAGCATTATACTTAAACTTGGTTATCAATCTAATAGCTAATTTTTTGTTTATTTAATAAAAGATTTACATTATTCTAGCTAGTGCAAGATATAATTGGTAAACAATACAATAAATGAGGATGAATTAAAGCATAGTAAAGATATTTAAGGGCTGATGAAGTCAATATATGTTTAGCATTTTTTAATGAGAACAAAGACTTTGAAGCTTTTGATGTAATAAATTTAAATGGAAGTCAAAAGTCAAATTCTCATCAAGATAAACACTGAGGATGGAACTTTCGATATATTAGTAATTCGTTCAATAGGAAATACAAGTGAAGGGTTAGAAAGAGTATCAGAGTCATTGTTATCAAGTTTAGCGGAGAGTGACTAGTCAAATTCTATTTATTCTCTAATTGTGCGCTATGAGTATTCAAGATAAGATCCCGGATGGATAAATTAATCTAATTAGAATCAGAAACCACACTGCTTCCGTGTTACAATTAATTTCAACATTTGTGTCATCAGAATTATTATTCTTCTTATTATTATTATCACTATTATCACTATTATCACTATTATCACTATTATCACTATTATTAATGTTTGAATTCAAATTTCTAATCATTATTTTTTTATTACATTTGTAGAGTTAATATTATTTTTCTAATGATTATAATTATTATAGTTAGTTGAGGATCCATTTACCCGTGAACTGCTGCCAGTCAGCACTATTCGAACCCAGTTTATCAGGTCAGTAATACACTATTAGAACCCAGTTTATAAGGTTACGAAATAAACTATTCGAACCCAGTTTTTCATGTCAGGACATACGCTATTCGAACCCAGTTTATCAAGTCAGTAAATACACTATTCGAACCCAGTTTATCAGGTCAGAGTTTCAGATAGTGAGTTTAAATCTTGTCGTTTCTACAGACAGCGTGTATTATGCTGCTGGTTACGTGCTCCATGTAGTACTGGAGCCCCGCAATGTGGTCGATGTCCCTCTCTTCCGCAGTAAAAAAAACCCCAACTCATCCTCATGGTGAGTGAGATTCAGAGCATTCTTGGTCTCTGACGGCGGCGGAGGGATTGACCTGAGCTCCGGGCCTATTCTGAACCATTTTTTGATACCATGTAGAGCTTGTGAAAGGGTTCCTTTGCGAAGGAGGATATCAGCATCCTGTTGGCGATGGAGAGGAACTTGTACTTCTTCACCGGATGTACCGGGATGTCTGAGTAGCAATGCTCTGCCTCCAATAGTTTGACAATCATTTCTTGATATGAGGACTGGTGCTCTATCTTGCCTCGTTTGAACACAAAGACTCCACTGCCTAGATGATGAGGTGGAGCTTCTGAGGGTTGTTTCATTTTGGCTTCAGAGGACATCTGGACTCTTAGATCATTCCTCCGTCCATCTCCGAGCTCGAGTTTGTACCTGAGGAATAGTGCTAGAGACCGTAATTTGACAGCATTAATCAACTCTTCATTTTATTTATCCTGGACATTCTGAAACCCATTTAACTCAGAATAGATTTGAGCTTCCTCCGCAATGAAAGGCCAGGGAGAGAATACTCCTTCCAGTTCCCTTACTTCTCGAAAGAGGAAGGATGTTTTTGGCAGATTCCAAGAATAGGTAGGGAAAGCTCCTTCACATCCCAGACTAAAGTTGATCTAAATACACAGGACATTTGCCTAGGGCAAATATATTTTCATTTGGCTCTTTTGATCAGATGCTTAATGCTAACTGCTGAGTCTCGGGGGATCTGGGGGATAAGAAGGCCAAAAATACTGCTTTCTTTGCGGGCTAGATAAATACCGTTTCACTCCTTTTTCCAGCAATAATCTTACCCTAGCTGTCCTTTAAATTGCCCTTTAAACGGGACCAACTTGATATCTCCAGATGAGAAATTGGGTTCAATAACCTTGTCCGCATAGCCTGTTATGTATTTAAGGCTGCAAACATACTCAGGGTTCAATACCCTTTTGGACTGAATCTGAATTGTTTGGCTTTATTCTTGGATTGCGTTTGTCAAACATTGTTTCTCCAACTGGGAGCAATGAACTTATACGATACTATATACACATAGGGGAACCCTTGGCTGGGTTCACAATATATGGATAATGTGCAGAACTAAATCGTTCAGGGGAATAATTGTTTACTTTTAGTTGAGTCTACAATAAACTAAACAGTAAAATGTAAACAAAGTCTATCCCCCTCTTTTTTCTTTTTTTTTACAATGTATTTGAAATAGATATTTTCTAAATGAATTATTTAATTTCTGAAATTTATTTTTTTTAGATTAAAATCTTTTTGATTCATTTTCAGCTTCTTCCTTTATTGACTAAAATTACGCAATATCATTTTTGATTCCTTTTTTTCTTTGTCCCTTTAAAAATTGTTACTATTGCATACATACAAAACAAGTTTGAAACTTGTTATATTCATCTCCTTTATTCTATATTGAGTTCTAGAAGTGATGGTACGGGATACCCCTCGAGGGATTTTATCATTCTGAACTTTTAGTAGATTATTCCGCTATATCGAACTTTTAATTTATTCGTTCGATTAATTGGAAATAATACTAAATCAATTTCAGTTCTAAAACTCAGATTACACACAGATTAAACCTAGAAGGCATTCAAACCTATTTCCTCATATTAATAACTGATTTATTAACAGAAATTACCTAATTGAGATTAATTATTAACAACTTCTTTATAGATTTATTTAAAGATTAATGGTCAATTATTGATTTTAGGGAAACCTTTAAGTTTACTGCCTTTCAAGAGAATGCAATTACTCTTCTTGTTCAACCAAAGGTATACATCAATATAATTTTACTTATAAAAGTAACGTCCTTTATTTATCTGAGTAACGTCCTTTATTTATCTAGTAACGTCCTTTATTTATCTGAGTAACGTCCTTTATTTATCTAAGTAACGTCCTTTATTTATCTGAGTAACGTCCTTTATTTATCTAAGTAACGTCCTTTATTTATCTGAGTAACGTCCTTTATTTATCTAAGTAACGTCCTTTCTTTATCTAAGTAACGTCCTTTATTTATCTAAGTAACGTCCTTTATTTATCTAAGTAACGTCCTTTATTTATTTAAGTAACGTCCTATTTCTATCTGAGTAACTTCCTTTATTCATCTAAGTAACGTCCTTTATTCATCTAAGTAACGTCCTTTATTTATCTAAGTAACGTCCTTTATTTATCTGAGTAACGTCCTTTATCTATCTAAGCAACGTCCTTTATTTATCTAAGTAACGTCCTTTATTTATCTGAGTAGCGTCCTTTATCTATCTAAGCAACGTCCTTTATTTATCTAAGTAACGTCCGTATAATTTTTATTCACACGATAATATAGGCACAACACAAATACAGATTACTCATTGATCTGTTAAAACTATATTTAACTTTATTTTTAAAACTTGAAAATACATATTACTCATTAATCTAGTCAACGGAAGACAATCTTATATATAATCCTATACCCCGCAGTAAACCGCGCGGTTATTAAAATATTACGGGAATAAATATGTCCTCTAGTTGTAACGTACTTAAACACAGTAACCTCATCATGAAAGTACTGAGAATTTGCTTTTATCTCCAATTTTCTAAAAATTGTAAAAACTCACTTCACACTTTCTGGGTCTTTTACATCTGTAAAATCATCATTTGTCCTACAAAATTTTGTCCTACAATAGTTTGTCCTTCTATAGTTTTTTCCTACGATCGTTTGTCCTGTAATAGTTTTGTCTTACAATAGTTTTTCATACTTTATTTTGTCCTACAATAGTTTCTCCTACAATAATTTGTCCTGCAATAGCTTTGTCTTACAATCGTTTGTCCTAAATAAAATATAATGCCATAAACTTATTTATTCTACAAATCAATACTCTTCATTTTTCCTACAATAGGAAGAATACATAATTTGTCCTATACATCCATTTTAAATGAAGTGTTGGACAAATGATGCATAGGACAAATGAAGTGTAGGACAAATGATGTATAGGACAAATGAAGTGTAGGAAAAATGGTGTGTAGGACAAATGAAGTGTAGGACAAATGATGTGTAGGACAAATAAATTGTAGGACAAATGATGTATAGGACAAATGAAGTGTAGGACAAATGAAGTGTAGGACAAATGAAGTGTAGGACAAATGATTAGTTTGACCAATGATGTATAGGACAAATGATTGTATGACAGAAGATTGTAAGGAAAATAATTGTAGAACAAACGATTATAGGACATTTGACAAAGTGCCTAATATTCCTGAATTCTGTCAGTTTACACTATATCTCTACAGTATATCTGTACCAGTGGCGTAATCAATGATTAACCCAGGGGGGCTTAATTTGTTTTCTGGTCGTGGGTGGGGGGTCAGCACCCATTGAGGCCTAAAACCCCCTGGAAACCATAGATCTCAAAGATCCATGGGGGCCACCATACGCCTCTGATCTGTACCGTGTACAGTATATAGAGTACAGTGTAAATAGTATACTGTGTACAGTGTACAGTATATAGTGTACCGTGTACAGTATATAGTGTACCGTGTACAGTTTACTGCATTGCCAATTACTCATTTTAGATTAAAGGGGAATATTCAGCCTTGTTTGGAATTGTTCAGATTTTAAAATGCATATCGTTAATTAAACTTGGAGCTTTCAATTAATCCATTTTAATGCAGATTTTAACTAGAAAATTATACCGCAAACATACATTTCCCATCTTACATTAACAAACATTAAACAAACTGTAAACTGTAAACTGTAAACTGTAAACTGTAAACTGTAAACTGTAAACTGTATACTGTATACTGTAAAACGGAAACTGTAAACTGTAAACTGTAAACTGTAAACTGTAAACTGTAAACTGTAAACTGTAAACTAAAAACTGTAAACTGTAAACTGTAAACTGTAAACTGTAAACTGTAAACGGTAAACGGTAAACGGTAAACGGTAAACGGTAAACGGTAAACGGTAAACTGTAAAATGTAAAATATAAACTGTAAACTTTAAACTGTAAACTGTAAACTGTAAACTGTAAACTGTAAACTGTAAACTGTAAACTGTAAACTGTAAACTGTAAACTGTAAACTGTAAACTGTAAATTGTAAACTGTAAACTGTAAACTGTAAACTGCTGCTATAATTAATTGTGCAAAATATTCAGGATAATGCAAAACCTTTGGCTGGAAGTTTGGCATTCTATAGGTAATAACAATAATGAAAACAAAGATAATAATAACCTAGAAAAAAGTATAATTTTGAATATTTTCAGAAAATTATCTAACATCAGCAAAACCCAGAATATTCTTCTCTCCCAGCTGAATATAAATTCTGCAGGGGAATCAGGTTTCAAATTTAAATAATAAATATGAGAAATGTGTTTCTTATTGTTAAAAGATTTTTTACAAGAATACAAAAAAATTATTGTACTGTTTTTAATGGAGTATATTCAAATTACCTAGTTATTAAAGGGGGTGTTCACTTATTTGAATATATATCATAGTGTAAAGTGTTTATATACCTTTTAGAGACTTAGGAACACATTTAAGCCATTCTTACCGTTTAAAGGGTCAGAATGATCGATAAAAATTAATCAGAGTTTGTCAAAAAAAAAACTAACTTTCTTGTTAATTTTTCGTTAAAAAATCAGACGATGTTTTTAAAGTTTCATAAATTTCATTAAATTAATAAAAGCGTGCTAATTTGTATGAATTTGACGTATTCTTATAATCAGTAAGATCAAAAAATTAAATTTTATTGATATAATCTCTCAAGGAATTAGTTTAAAACATCAAAGATAAAAACTTTAATGATTTTAACGAAACTTTACTTTTTACTTTAAACTTTATTTTTCTAGTTTTCATCACAGTTTTGACTTTTACAAACTAGAAATTAATTTTGTCGTAAAATAAAGGGCCACCAACATACAAGGTTAACCATAAAGGATGAGACTGTAAAGACGACAGTTCAAGCTTGATTTTTGGTTTCTACATTCATTTGCGTATTTTGATGGTTTAAGAAATTATCAAGCAGAGAATTAGGCCAGTTTAGGCCAACAAGGAACCTGTACATACAATGTTAATCTAAAAAAAGCGGAATTTCTTAATAATTGAGATAAGAGCTGAAAGTCGTATTTGACGATTTTAATAGTTTGCAGCATCCATTTGGCAACCTAATTTTAGAAACATTTTAATCAAACAATGCCATTCTTATAATTTGCCCTTTCAAAATTATCCTGCTATTTCCAAATGTGGTCTGCGATTTTTGTTATTGAAAATTACCATAGGTATTAAGAAATTTGTTAACATCTCAATTTATAAAAAAACTGTCTATTTCTGAAAAATTCATTCAAAACCCCGGTCATTATGAAAGTACAAAACATGCAGACCAATTTCAGAAAGAGCGGGACTCGAAATTTTTTCTGATTATTGTGCCTGATAAATATCAGGTTGCCAAACTAATGCCACAAACTATTTCAAAGGTCAAAGACGAGTTTTAAGTCTTATCTCTATAGTTAGAATTTCATTTTCTCTCAGAATAGAACTTTATTCTATTTCTTCGTCTGATTATTATCACAATTCAGATTAAATTAAACCCACTGAGTTGGTTAATTTAAAGTCCTATTCTGTGTGGATAGCCCAGTACTTTCTACCTGATCTAACGATGCATATGAATCTGTTCTAGGAATTCAACGCCTCACAGCTTAACAAGAATCTAGAGTTCTAAAATGTTTTAACAAGAAATATATTAGTTTTTTCCAAATAAAAATATTTCTAGTCGAGTTAAGTTAAAAAATTTAAGAATTAATAATAATATAAACAATAATTAAGTTTAAGAACTATCAGATGTAAAGGCTTGTAGGCCTTGTAGTTTTAAAGGAATAAATATGTAGCCCTTAGTAAAAATGTTATACAGTTTTGTCTCTATGAAAAATAAAAGCATCCTATAGGAGGTAGAATTAAACCAGACTCTAGTAAGGTCTCCTTATTTACCTGCAAACCAAAGATAACAAGTATCTTTGCAACTTGGTGGTGTAAAGCTTTGTTAGTTCAAACTGAGATTCTTTTATCCTACAGAATTCGTATTTTGAAATATTTAATGTTTACTGCATTGGATTTCAAAGATATAAGGATTAGAAAATCAGAGTTTTTGGCAAAGATTCAATTCCTTTACTCTTGTAACCTAGAAAATAATCCTAAGGAAAAAAATCCCCCAAAAATATTTAAATTCCTAAACCGAGAAACCTATTTTTCAGGTTCTCCGGATGAGTTTATAAAGGAAGATGTTGAATTCCATTATACTGATTCTTTATCTAGAACGAAACACGATCAGGTAGACCTTTTTAGGCAATTCATTATTTATCAATGAAAACAAAACAGAATTTTTTTGCATAACTTTTTTAATCCTTAGTCATTTCATTTTTGAAAAAGATTATTTATTGTTGATTGTTAAGTTGTTAAGTTAAGTTGATTGTTATTTAAAATTTACAAAGCTAATTTATTTGTTATTGGATTGGGATTTATTTATTTATTTATTCATTTTGTTATAAGGATCTTCCTCTCCCCCGTCTTCTAGAGTCGGAATATGAAGAGGTGAAGAAACCAAGGTAAATAATATAATTTCTACAACTAATTTTTATCTGATAATTTAAATTATCCTATCTATACGATTGATATAAAGATTTTATTCTTATTTCATATTTTACATGTGTTTTGATGCTTTTAAAAATATTAAATCCAATTAATCAATATTTATATCATGATAAGATTTGTAGATCAATTTCCAAATAATACTCTGTACACTGTTCAGGTATTCTGAAGAAGATATTTATGAGAAGATTGAAGCTAAAGCGGAGAATGGTAGAACCACTCTTTCCAAGATTAACAAGAATAAGGTAAACCAAGAATAAGGATGGTAGAACTAATCTACCCAAGATTAACAAGAGTAAGGTTAACCAAGAACAAGAATGGTAGATCTACTCTATCCAAGATTAACAAGAGTAAGGTTAACCAAGAATAAGAATGGTAGAACCACTCTATCCAAGATTAACAAGAGTAGTAAACCCAAGAATAAGAATGGTAGATCTACTCTATCCAAAATTAACAAGAGTAAGGTAAACCCAAGAATAAGAATGGTAGATCTACTCTATCCAAGATTAACAAGAGTAAGGTTAACTAAGAATAAGAATGGTAGAACCACTCTATCCAAGATTAACAAGAGTAAGGTAAACCAAGAATAAGGATGGTAGAACTAATCTATCCAAGATTAACAAGAGTAAGGTAAACCAAGAATAAGAATGGTAGATCTACTCTATCCAAGAGTAACAAGAGTAAGGTAAACCAAGAATAAGAATGGTAGATCTACTCTATCCAAGATTAACACGAATAAAGTTAACTAAGAATAAAAATGGTAGATCTACTCTATCCAAGATTAACAAGAGTAAGGTTAACTAAGAATAAGAATGGTAGATCTACTCTATCCAAGAGTAACAAGAGTAAGGTAAACCCAAGAATAAGAATGGTAGATCTACTCTATCCAAAATTAACAAGAGTAAGTTTAACCAAGAATAAGAATGGTAGATCCACTCTATCCAAGATTAACAAGAGTAAGGTTAACCAAGAATAAGAATGGTAGGTCTACTCTATCCAAGATTAACAAGAATAAAGTAAACCAAGAATAAAAATGGTAGATCTACTCTATCCAAGAGTAAGGTTAACCAAGAATAAGAATGGTAGATCTACTCTATCCAAGAGTAAGGTAAACCAAGACGGCTATTTTCTGACAATTAATTAAAAAGTATAATAGAGAAATGTTGTTAAAGGTCAAATACAAATATCATAGTAAATAAATGAATATAAAGTTACAAAAACGAATATCTTTACTGTTAAGTCATGCTTTTAAAACCTATTCTTTAATGAAACTCTAAGATAAATTGGGGTGAACTTCCCCCCCCCCCTCAACTCCTCGTTCTTCCACATTGAAAATGCATCAGTCAAACAAAGGGGATAATGGAGTTGAGCCTTTGCCACAACTCACATTTTCTCATCCGTATATCTTTGCAACCTATTGGTGTAAACCTTTGGTATTTCAAACTTTTACTTGATCTAACGAAATTCAAAGTTTTTAAATATCTAAGATCTACGAAATTGGGTTTCTAAAGATATAGGGTTAGAAAATCAGGTTTAGTGCACAAACTATACATTTGTACGCTTTACTGTTTGTTTGTTCATTACTCAAGAACTCATGAAGCAATTTGCCTTAAATTTTGGTAAAATCTTAGCTTTGTTAGAAATTCTTTGTTGCATAGGTAATTTGATCAGGTTCAATTCCATTTGACTTTTGGAGATTTCCTTGCAAAGCTGGGTTTCCAAGCTCATATTGTATATAGTATACAAATTTTGTTTATTATTCTACAGATTCCAGATTCTCCTGAAGACCCTCCTCTGTCTACTAAAACAGGAACACTTTGCAATCAAGATTTTTTTTAGCTAAGAAAAATTCCTGGAAAAAAACTTTTAAACCGCCATTTTTAAAGAGAAATTATATCTGAGCCTTTAAGATATTCTTTTTTCGATCATGTAGATAATTAGATTATTAGATAATTAGATAATTAGATGATTAGAACATTAGATAAATAGATGATTAGATAATTAGATAATTAGATAATATTTTCAAATGGATATTTATTTAATGATAATGAACGTAAACTTGCAAAAACTTTAGTCCGGGGAAATGTCTTAATATTTAAAACTTACATATCCCAACAATAAATAAAATAAATAAAAAAAGGCCAAATTTCTAATTTCACATCCTGGTCACCGTGAATTACATGGATGAACTTCTTAATTCTGAGCTAGATAAATTTCTTACGTCATTAACATTTGACTAAAAAGCAAATCTATAACATTTGAAAGAGAACATTGTTAATTAACAGATTAAACAAATCAATATCATAGCGTATAAAAGTTATTTCTAGTACAATTAAAAAAAAAAATATTTGTGAACATTATCACTTTTCCTCTTTCGTACAAATAAAAAAAGACAAGATGTTATCTTTAATTTAATTCTGTAGAATTGTATCGATGTCTAGTATTTAACTAATCTCTGTATCTGAACAAATTGCAAATTGTTGAAAATACAGAAACGTTCAAAATGGCGACTTTAACACCAGAACAAGGGGAGAAGAAAGAAATGAAAGAGAAGAAAGAAGAAAGCAAAAAAGAGAAGAAGAAAAAAGATGAAAAGAAAGAAGAAAGTGTTTCTATGAAAAGATCCAACCTTTCTCTGGACAAGTTGAAAAATTCAAACCTTTTCAGGAAGAAAGATAAAAAGGTTACCTTCAATGCATTTTTAGAAATCTGTAAACTTGAATAGATTTATCTATCTATCTACCACTACTATATTCAATTTTGATCCGAGTAGTTGAAAAATTCTTCCACGACGTGTTCTTAAATATAGTTTCAAAACCAGTATTCCTTTTGGGGATTTTTATCAGTTCTGGATATTTTGTCTAAAAAAAATTAAAACTGGATAAAAAAAAACAATATCATTATTATTAGTATCGATCCTTATAAAGTGTGCAATCTTTCTTAAATAGCAGAGGAACAATTTGCTTATTATGGAACCAATTCCCCTCTGAGTTATGCATAAAGTTTAGACATAAGTTACAATTAAATTGAGCTTGTTCTCCTTTAGTTTAATATTCAACATTCTACTTAGATTATTATGCCAGAGTTTAAATCTACATATTTCATAAATTAAAGTGCACTAACTGTCCTTACTCTTCAGGATAGTTTTGTCTCTTCAATCCTATTCTAAACTTTCTTATTGTCTTATTCTTATAGCCTATTCTAAACCTTCTCCTCTTCCTATTTTTTAATCCTATGCTTAACCTTCTCCTTATCCTGTTCTTTATTCCTATTTTAACCTTCTTACTGTCCTATTCTTCATTTCTATTCTAAACCTTCTTCCAGTTCTATTCTTTAACCTTATATTCCTTACCTTTTTCTCGTCCTATTCTTTGATCCAATTCTAAATCTTATTCTTGTTCTATTTTTAATCTTATATTCCTAACCTTTTTCTCGTTCTATTCTTTAATCCTATTCTAAATCTTATTCTTGTTCTATTTTTTAATCTTATATGCTTTACCTTTTTCTTGTCCTATTCTTTGATCCAATTCTAAAACTTCTACTTGTTCTATTTTTTAATCTTAAATTCCTAACCTTTTTCTCGTTCTATTCTTTGATCCAATTCTAAAACTTATTCTTGTTCTATTCTTTAATCTTATATTCCTAACCTTTTTCTCGTTCTATTCTTTAATTCTATTCCAAATCTTATTCTTGTTCTATTCTTTAATCTTATATTCCTAACCTTTTTCTCGTTCTATTCTTTAATCCTATTCTAGATCTTATTCTTGTTCTATTTTTTAATCTTATATTCCTTACCTTTTTCTTGTCCTATTCTTTGATCCAATTCTAAATCTTCTTCTTGTTCAATTCTTTAATCTTATATTCCTAACCTTTTTCTCGTTCTATTCTTTGATCCAATTCTAAATCTTATTCTTGTTCTATTCTTTAATCTTATATTTCTTACCTTTTTTTCGTCCTATTCTTTAATCCTATTCTAAATCTTATTCTTGTTCTTTTCTTTAATCTTATTTTACTTACCTTTTTCTCGTCCTATTCTTTAATCCTATTCTAAACCTTCTCCTCGTCCTATTCTTTAATCCTATTCTAAATCTTCTTCTTTTCCTAATATTTAATCCTATTCTAAACCTTCTCATCGTCCTATTCTCTGATCATATTCTAAATCTCATACTATTCTTTAATCTTATTTTAAACCTTATGTCTCTTCCTAGTCTATAACCCTATTCTAATCCTTCCTATTTTCTATTTCTTATATCCTAACCTAAATCTTCTTCTCGTCCTATTTTTTATTCATATTATAAATATTCTTGTCCTTCTACTATTCCCGCCTCTCCTATTTATTATTTCTAATATCCAACCTGCTCCTAGTTGTTCTATACCTCGGATTTGTCTCCAAATCTCAATCACACAATTTCTCACTCTTGTCTGCAAAGGTATCCCATCCTATCCTGACACATCCAAAACAATATGATGGTCAAATCAGTAAGATAGAGTGATGGCTAGCTGACACAAAATGGACGAAATAGTGACGTACAATATGCTCAACTTTATTTTCATTGATAATATATTTAGGAGAAGGTAAAATCCTTCAAGAATACAGACCTAGATGAGATGAGAACTAGCTACGCCTTAACACAGGTCATTGCTAGATTAATCACAAATATTTAATGGTAACATTCCCTTTAAATGCAGTATACAATAGTTGTAGTTGTAGAATAGGAACTATTAAAATTGTATCTATTATTAAAACAGATTAAAGAGCATAGATCAGTTCAAGAAAGTGTGCTTAGTTTTTAGTTTACTTAAATTGATGTGTAAATTATTTTGATGCCAGTAAATAAAATCAATAAAATCTGGCACTTCTTTTAATCTTTAACTTACATGTTTTTTTAAAGATATGTTGAGTAAATAAACTCTTGATTTAAGGGTGTAAAAGTTGAGAAAGCAAGAAAGATCTCAGCTCCCACTCAATCCTATAAAAGTACAGATTTATATACACTTCAGAGAACATATGCTGAAAAGCAGGCAAGCCTAGAGTAAACAGCAAGTTACAAAAAATTCTTAACTTTTTTAAAAGTTCAAAGTTATGTGTGTATATATCTTTCAAGTTATGATATAAATATAATCTAATATTCCAGGGTGTCAAATCTGTAGAGATAAGAGAACCTAAGTTTCCTCAACAGAAGTTCGAAACCAAGGACGGATTTCACCGTGCTGAATCCAACCCAGATACAATTCAAACTGTGAACCCTGAGCCAAGGGACCAGAATCTGGAAAATGAGAATATTTTAAATGGGAAACTTGAAATCAGAATCCTGGAGAAGGAACCAACCATCCTGGGTAGAAAACCTTCCTCGAGTTCTCCTGAGTCTGAACCCATCTTTTCCAATACGAACTTTAAAGAAGATCAAGTTCAACCCTTAGAAGTTCATACCGATGCCGTTGAACTTTATGAGCCTGTAATATTGAATGCGAAAAACAAAGATCATGATGTAAAGAATGAAGATCATGTTACCAGAGAAGAAGATCATATCACAAAGAATAAAGATATTGTTATACATAATAACAGTCGTGGTACAGAAAATGATGATTATGTTAAAAATAATGATGAAAATGTTACCAACATTAAAGATCATGTCGAAAATATCTTAGATCATGTAAAAAATCATGAAGATACTATTACACAAGTTGAAATTCAAGAAATCAATGAAGACAAAAATGGCGAAATAAATGAAGTTAAAGAAATACAAAAAGAAATCATTCACGAAATAGGTGTTGTTGGTGAAATAGAAAAGATTGAAGGTGTTGAAACCACACCTAGCTCTAAGTATAGAAGTATACCTACACAGATTGAGTTTACAGACTCTAACACCCCAGGTGGAGAAGAAACCTCAACTCAACCTCTTCGGCCTGAGACAGGTCTGGAGAAAGAAGAAATCAAGTCCTCTGATGAGGTAGAAACCATTGGATTTATTGAAAATGATCGAAATGATGACATTATTGGATTTGATGTAAGACCTGAACTAGAGATCAGACCAGTTCAACCAGATTCAAAACAGCTGGATTTTCCAGGGTTTGGAGAAGAAAGCGAGATTAAGAAAAAAGCAAAGAAGAAAAGTTTTATTAAAGAATGGCAAGAGGACTTGAAAGAGTTCTTTAAGATCGGGAAGAAGAAGAGTGGAAAGGAGGCAGGAGATGAAAAGCATGAAAAATATCCCACAAAATCAGAGATTACGCCTCAAACAAGGAAGAGCATTTTATCAATTATCAAAGTTATAAAACGAAAAAGCCTCTAATAGTTTTTTTATTTTAAAAAATATTAGGATAATAATTGATAAAATGTCTAATTTTGCAGTGAACAGGCCCCACAAAGACAGACAAAGAGCGTAAAGGTTGAAAATGAGGCTGAAGAAATAAATAAACAGACAACGGAAGAATCTAAACCTTCTGTTCCTACGGAAGACGTGAAGAATGAAGACGCAAACGGCCTGAAAGAAAAGACAACTGATGACAACCCAAATCTAAAACCCAGAAAGAAAAATCGATCCAACCGAAGAAAAACCAACTCCGCGAACTACGAGGAGAGCGCGAACATCATGCTTGAAGTTAGGAACGCATTGAAAGAATCTGAGGATTCTGGAAACCTTGAAGGAGATGAATCTGGGAACCATGATGAGGATTTGATGAAAACTGAGCAGGTTGGAGGAGGAGACGGACAGAAGGGAAGAAAGAAGAAATTGACGAAAAAAGCTCAGAAACCTGAAGACGAAGAGGTTAAATATTCAAACATTTGCATTTCTACAAACAAAATTCTTAATCCCTATATCTAATTACAACCTTATGTTGTAAACCTTTAATATTTCATACTTAGATTATTTGATCTGACAAAATTTATAGTTTAAAATATCAAAGGTCAACGACATCGGGTTCCAAGGATTCCTTTAAGCATTAAATTATTACTCATTCTGGTTTTAACAAAGCATTAGTCACTAACTCTTCGTATGTCATTATATTGAGTTTAAGAGTGATAAGATGTATTTTGGCCTGAAATCGCCAAAACAGCAAGTATTGCCCTATTTCCCATAGATCGGTTAGAAAGGGGCCACAACAATGAATCTTATTTTTAGTTCGACCTGACAAGCATCTAGCAGTTTACCACTGCATCCCCTGGGTTATGAATAGGGGGTAGGGGGATGCAATCATGCAAGTTTATGGGACAAAAACTGGGCCTTTTAGGTGGAGCCATTTTATTTAGACCTTTATACTAAACAGACAGAAGAAACATATAATTCATATGGAAAATTTTTCATAATTTGACTGAAAGGGATTGTAAGCGTAATGTGAACAGAACCTCCCTGCCAAGATTGAAATGCCCGATTTACACCCTTTCATGCTTTGTCTGAATTAATTTGATATTAATGGTTTTAATTTTGAAAAATGATTATTTTTAATTGCAGTTTTTCTACAAAAGAGACTCGCGCATTACACTAAAGGAAAACATTGTAAATCGGACATTGTCATTTTTGCATGTGGGTCACTTGAAGTTACCCTTACAATCCCTTTAAAGGGATCGGGAGAGAGCGTAAGAGAAAGATCCGTCCTGGCTGCCGGAGGAAAACCTAAAGTGGTGGTGCCGACTCCTCGAGGTGAATAATCTAACAGAATTTTTAATCTTAAACAATATAAACTCAAAGATGTATTCTGTGTACATATTCTGTGAAGAATGGGATAAAAGAAAGACTGAGAAGTGAGTTGTATTGTTTTCATGAATTGAGAGAAGGGTCTGGGAAAACTTTTTTTTTGCAAACTAACTACCTTGTTTATTCTTGTTTTTCTCAACTCTTGCAAACCATGTTTTTCATTTCAGTAGCTGACATTAATATCTACTTTTACCTAACTATGCCAGGGGCTAAAAGAAATACTAGATAGGGCCTTTTATTCTGATTTATAGGAACAAGATTAAATGTTTTTTTTTTGTGTGAAGTAGTATAGTTGCATACAGGTTAGGGAGTATTAGATAGGAGTAGGATAAATGGGTATTAGTGAAGGTTATAAGGTATAGAAATGATATATAAATGATATATATAGAAATGATATAGAAATGATAATAGACGAAAGCAAGAGGGATAAATGAGTGATAGTGAAGGATATAAGAGAATTATTGCGTGAATATAGGATAAAGAAATGTTAAATGAAATGTTAAATGAATGATAGTGAAGTATATAAAAGAAAAATGGTTAGGTGGTTAAAAGGTAAAGACGAAAACAGAAAGAATAAATGAGTAAAAGAGAAGGATATAAGAGAAAGATTGAGTGGTTAAAAGGTAAAGACGAAAGCAGGAAAGATATATAAGGGATGGTGAAGGATATAAGAGAATGATTGAGTGTGACTGAAGAGTAAAGACGAAGGGGAAGAAGGATATAAGAGAAAGGTTGAGAGGTTAAAAGGTAAAGACGAAAACAGAAAGAATAAATGAGTAAAAGAGAAGGATATAAGAGAAAGATTGAGTGGTTAAAAGGTAAAGACGAAAGCAGGAAAGATATATAAGTGATGGTGAAGGATATAAGAGAATGATTGAGTGGTTAAAAGGTAAAGACGAAAGCAGGAAAGATATATAAGGGATGGTGAAGGATATAAGAGAATGATTGAGTGTGACTGAAGAGTAAAGACGAAGGGGAAGGATAACTAAATGATATTGAAGGATATAAGAGATGAGTGTGACTATAGGGCAAAGACTAAGGGGAAGGATAAATAAATGATATTGAAGGATATAAGAGAATGAGTGTGACTATAGAGAAAAAGACGAAGGGGAAGGATATATAAGTGATATTGAAGGATATAAGAGAATGATTGAGTGTGACTATAGGGTAAAGACGAAAGGAAAGGATAAATAAATGATATTGAAGGATATAAGAGAATGAGTGATTGGATAAAGAGTAAAGACGAAAGCAGGATAAATGATGAAACTTCCCTTGTGTTTTATTTGAAGGTTTGATATAAGATTATCCTTGTTTATTTTCCTAATATACGAAGGGACGACGGAAGGGGGAAAACGAAGGGACAAAGGGTGGGTGGGGAGATAGGGTGAAATATATAGAGGGGAGGTGGGGGAAATGTGGGGAATTTGGGTGGAATATATAGGGGGAGCTGGGGGAAATGTGGGGGATTTGGGAAACTTTTCTTTCATCATTTAATGAAAAGAAAAGCTTAGAGGCTAAGAAGTAAGAAAACCTATAGTTCGATGAAATAGATTTATTTAGATATTAATTAGTTTTTGCTGTCTCAGGTTCACAAGATGAGAATAAGTCTTACAGTGGACTTAATTAGTCTTTTTAAAAAAGCTTTAAAAAGTTTGTATTATCAAAAATAAATATATTTTTTGAAGTTTTGGATTGGAAGTCCGGATACTTTTAGTTCTAAATTTTGTTTGTTTACCAGTAAGAATATCTGGCGTTGCCAGTGCCCATCAGTGTTTAATTTTCACAGTTGCCAGCGCCCATCGGTTTTTCGTTTTCCTCAACCTCAATTTTTTTACTCGCCAGAACAACTTCCTCTATCTGAACCATTTAATTTTACTGTAGGCACGTTTCAGCTCTATATATGTTTCTGTTTGGCTGTCTGAATACGTAACATCCGTTACACAACTACATACGGGGTAGGCGATTATACAAATACAATGAAGACGACTTTCTATTGTAATTTTGATTTATACCAAGCTTTCAAACAGCATGGATACACAAAAACATGGAAACAAAGAGAAGCTGTCAATTGAAAAAGCTCCTCTTTAATTATTTGTAAACTTGTATTTAAAAAAAGCTTGTTAGCAATTAAAACAATTTTTTTAAATCGTCTTCATTATATTGATACTATTGCCTACCACCATATACATACGTTTTCATGTAATCATCGGTTAATTTAGGTTGTACGAAATGAGTGAAAACTCCTGTTGTATTTTTGTATTGTTAATATCCTAGATCCTAGATAATAGATATGAAACATGGAAAATATATTTATTTTTCAGATTCTTATCAATTGACCATTTATAAAGTTAATGTCTTCTCTAAGCGATTAATAGAAAAGAAAAGAAAAGGAACTTTTAGTTCTTAGTTTGCTCAAACCTTGCTAGAAATCATCAAATCTAAACTAGCAAAAAACCTGTCACTTTAGCTAAACTAGTTTTTTTATTCTTCATCAAATTTATTGGCTACAGCTCTAATCCTTAAAGGGAGTGACCGCGCCAATGAATGGCAATTGAACTGAGTTTGAGCACAAAGTCGACGTTCAAAGTCATCCATTTGGGTTGCTACGTTTTGAGAATCAATTTTTTTTAAATTATTAAATAACTACGACGAAAAATGTATCAAAATTTGACAGTAAACATAAGGGTAAATGGTTTGTAACATGTTTTAATGAATTGGTTTAAACAAAACAATTTTGCATAATATGCAATTACTAAGTGGAAAAATTAGTATTTTAAACCTGAATAGTAGCAAGTATGTATTTTACAAAAATAAAACATACTTATTAGAATAATTATATCGTTTATTATTCATTAAATTCTAAATATAAATTTGCCAATAAATCAATGTTAGAATCAATTATTTCTTTTTTAACATTATATTGAATTTCTTGTTCTTTACGAATTTGTTAGCAGATTCTTCAAATGTTGTCTTTTTAATAAAAATTCCAGAAAATCTACAGAAAATGTTTGTGAACAATGAAACATCACAGAAACTAATAACTAAATATGATTACTTATTTTCGATAATAAGAGTTAATTTTAATTTTCTCAACCTGTTCCTCAACAACTAAATAGTTTAATAAAGAATTTTTTTAACATTTTCGTCGTTGTTATTTAATAATTTTGAAAAAATCGATTCTCAAAACCACCGAAATGGATGATTTTGAAAGTCGACTTAGCGCTCAAACTAAGTAAGTATATATCATTAAAACGTTTTATATGTCCCAAATGAATCCTAAAAAATTTTTCCACAATACTACAACTTCCAACTTCCATAAATTGCCGGTCACTCCCTTTAAGCTGCATTTTTTATTCATTGATCATATTTTTATTAAATAATTGTCTTTTTTTGTTTATTGTATACTAAATTATGAATAATAAACGCTACAATTATTCTAATAAGTATGTTTTATTTTTGTAAAATACATACTTGCCACTATTCAGGTTTAAAATACTAATTTTTCCACTAAGTAATTGCATATTATGCAAAATTGTTTTGTTTAAACCATTTCATTAAAACATGTTACAAACCATTTACTCTTTTAGAGCTATATTCAAACCTAAAAACCTTTAATATTCTAGATATTTATAACTGATAACTTATAGTTAGATATGTTAAACCTTAAAACTAAACCTGTTATATTCAGGTATTCCTAAACACATCATGTTTAGGCATGTTTAAACCTAAACCTTTTATATTTAGATATTCCTAAACCTATAAACCTATTATATTTAGGCATTCCTAAAACTAAACCCTATTATATTTAGGTATTCCTAAACCTAAACCTATAATATTTAAGTATTTCTTAACCTAAACCTTTCATATTTAGGTATTTCTAAACCTATCCCTATTATATTTAGGTATTCCTAAACCTAAACCTTTTATATTTAGGTTTTCCTAAACCTAAACTTATTATATTTAGGTATTCCTAAACCTAAACCTTCTATATTTGGGTATATCTAAACCTATTATATTTTGGTATTCCTAAACCTAAACCTATTATATTTAGGTATACCTAAACCTAAACCTATAAGTCGGATAACTGATAGTAACCGGAACAGTATGATCTCTACAGATAGTTTCACGGACGACGATCTTGTTGAAGTGGACATTCAGAATATGCAGGTTAAATAAACTTGATTTAATTTATTCAAACATTCTCTGAAATGGAAGTGATATTTCATCGTTAAATGCATTCTCCGGCAATATTCCTAGATTCCTAGATTCCTGGATTCATGGAATAATTCTAGATTTCCGCTTCTTCGATCCATCCCCCTTTCATTTACAGATTTTACTCTATTTTAAACTGAAAGGAACTATCTGTCATTTACAGTGATCCTGCAATTTAAGATGCATGCCCGATTCCCAATTAAAGAATTTGAGCTAGTGTGTATCCGAACCTCCCAGAGGAAGGGTGTCAGCAGAGCTTTCTAAGCCTGTTAAGAGAAAGGGCGCTATGTGCGTTGTACTTGTATAGAAGTCTAGATAGCAAGGACAATTCTCTTCTCTTCTCTCTCCACAACTGAGTAGAAAGCGTGACTAATCCCGAACAAGATAAAGTAATAAAGATGAATACAGAAGCAATACAGAAACTCAAAACATTAGGGATGAAGTACATGCTGATACAGGTTTTAAGGGGGAACAGAGCCTTCAATAGACTTTAAATCAAATACCATAAACTGGTTTTTCACCCTCCTCACAATGGAAACTGGATTACTCATGGCAGACCTCTGACAATGATAGGCAAAAGACACACTCCCCGTGTTTTAAAGCGATGGGACAGCATGCTTAGCGGGTTATTTTTTCTTTAAAAATCTGTCCACGTGGGAATACACGTTAAAAGTGAGGACTATGGTATTTCTGATACCTGTTACCCTTACACCCCCATCCTCATCCGCCTACCTCCTAAATTCCAACCTTATTCTACTTCACGAGCAGATATTGTGGAACTCAGAAACTGCTTTGCTGTGGAATCTTAATCAAAACTTTCTGAGAGAGATCATCATTGGTTTCATTGGGTGTTCCTTTCCTAGGGGGTACACCTAAATCACCTTGAACCTAGCCGAATGCAGTTAAGGCTAGGAGGTCTTTTAATTTCTTTCTAAATTACTGCAAGACACTGATACATGTAATGCAGCTGACAAAGGGAAGTTCTCATTACAACAATGTCAGCAATAAACCTGCATAGATGGCCGATATCAAAAACAACTGAAATAAATACAGAAACTCAAGAGCTGATATTAAAATACTACAAATTGCCTGATCAGCATCTCAAAACTGCATATTAACCCTCCTGGGGGGGCGGGGGTATGCAGCTAATTGAACGAGCATTACATGACAGCCAGGAAACAAGAAGATTGGAAACATGATTATCTGCATTCTGCATTAAATACATGTATCAAATAATTTGTTTCATAAAAAAAAATTAAAAAATAAATAAATTGATAAAGTTAAAAAGAATTTGAGCCACGGCTTAAATTTAAGCCACGGCTCAAATATGGTTGGTTACACTTAAAATCGTATTCATTGTTTCAGGATTTAAGCCGGCACCAAATTGAATCCGGTTTTTGGTGGATTTAAGACGTGGCTTAGATTCATTAAATTCGGACACTGTTCTCTTAAACCATCTTATAAGCTTGAATGTTGAAGATATTTTCTAAGTATTGATAATTCCGATTTGCGATTTCTCTCTAAAGCTAAAATAGATAGTTTTTTAGATAAAAGTACATTCGTTGGAAGATGATGAAGAGTTTAAGAAAGCCGTGGATTCATTCGACGAAATCTTCCAAAGTGAGAGTAGGACGGATATACAGAGAGCGTCAAGAAAATCCGGGAAAAGAAATCCTAAAAAATTCGGGAAAGATCCGCAACCGCCAGCTAGTGAAGAAAATGATGAAGAGGAAGTGATGAATATGGAAACTGGTGAGTTAAAAAATATGCAAGCTTCTTCAATCCGTTCTCTTTATATTTGTTTAATTTAAATTCGATATTAAACATTCCGATCGTCGATGGCGAAATTTCAATATTCGCGAGCAATCACTTTAAACAATTTTTTGTTAGTATTTGAAAAATTCTTCGATATCTGTTGTTTTGTTTGTTTTACAAGATCTCAGATATTAGATTGTTCAAATCTGCCAACTTCATGGTTTTTACTTCATCAAATTGTTTGTTTTTACGACAATTTGGCTTGAAATTATAGGGATTCAGAAACATCGAAAAACACGAATTTTATAAACTAAAAAATGGTACCAAAAAATAGAAAATGAAGAAAAGAATAAGAAATTTCTACATGTCATGCTTTTTTATTGTTTAAATCTTGTCTTTCCTGTGACAGATTTCCTTCATATGAATCCTTTACATTTTATTAAAACAAAATTACAGTATTGGAACATGATAAAACTTATTTCACACTTTGAACATAATAAAATTCATTCCATACTTTGAACATAATAATTTATTCCACACTTTGAGCAAAATAAAATCTATTCAACACTTTGAACATGATAAAACTTATTTCACACTTTGAACATAATAAAATTCATTCCATACTTTGAACATAATAATTTATTTCACACTTTGAACAAAATAAAACTCATTTCACACTCTAAACATGATAAAACTTATTTCACACTTTGAACATAATAAAATTCATACCACACTTTAAACATGATAAAATTCATTCTACATTTTTAACGTAATAAAATTCACTCCACACTTTGAAAATGATAAAATTCATTCCATACTTTGAACATGATAAAATTCATACTACATTTTAAAAAAAATTCATTCCACACTTTGAACATAATAATTTATTTCACACTTTGAACATAATAAAATTCATACTACATTTTTAACATAATAAAATTCACTCCACACTTTGAACATGATAAAATTCACTCCACACTTTGAACATGATAAAATTCACTCCACACTTTGAAAATGATAAAATTCACTCCACACTTTGAAAATGATAAAATTCATTCAATACTTTGAACATGATAAAATTCATACTACATTTAAAAAAAAATTCATTCCACACTTTGAACATAGTAATTTATTTCACACTTTTAACATAATAAAATTCACTCCACACTTTGAACATGATAAAATTCATTCCATACTTTGAACAAAATATTACGAAGTAGAAAGTTCTTATGATTTCTTCCATCTACAAACATAAAGTATATAGTAGTCTCTGTTTGGGTGCCTTTCTGTTTGTTTGTGTTTACGATTATAACTTATAACCCAATCTTGACCGATTTGCCTCAAATCTTGATTTGGGAAAGCTGGGTTCCCTACCTGGTACCAAATCTTTGATTAGATATACAAAAGTTTACATGGATAATATCGTAAATACTTTATGTAATCATTATTAAAATTAAAAGTTTTACATGTCATCTCTAAAAAGTAAATTTTATAATGAATTTTATCGTATTTAGATTCATTAACACTCACTAGCATGTTTATCATTCTATGCTACAAAGACTAACATGTTTTGCATTAAAAATCACGATCAAAGAGATTTTTTAAAATTTTGATTGCAGATTTTGTATTTGAAGTTCAAAGTTCAGCCTTTCCTAAAAAATTTTCATTTTTTTCAATTTTTGACATTTGATTTGATGCATATCAGATAATGTAAACTTGAGCATAGCTCCGAATATTTTAGAGAAAATGAGATAAAGAAAATAATCTTCTTCACTTTCACTTGTCAACAATTAAATAAAACTTATATGTTCAAAAGTGCTATCCGACCAAAAATAGTGACAACATGGGCAATTAAAAAAAAAGTTTTGTATTTTCAAGACATTTACAAATACTATAATCAATACAGACAATGTTTAGACAGTGTACCCTTGGAACCTGGAGTAATCAAGAATGTTGATGGACAAAATAAACAGAGAAAAGGATCAGCTCGCTTCTCCAGGAAACAGAATAGTAGAAGCAACAGGAGCAGTGTTGGTAGCATGGAGGAGGATACAGGTATACAGGAGCAGTTTTGATAGCATGGAGGAGGATACAGGTATATACAGGAGCAGTATTGGTAGCATGGAGGAGGAAATAGGTATACAGGAGCAGTGTTGGTAGCATGGAGGAGGATTCAGGTATACAGGAGCTGTATTGGTAGCATGGAGGAGGATACAGGTATATACAGGAGCAGTATTGGTAGCATGGAGGAGGATACAGGTATACAGGAGCAGTGTTGGTTGCATGGAGGAGGATACAGGTATACAGAGGAGAAAAGTCCTGCATAGCCCATTAACAACACAAACCCTCCTTTTCTGCACGTCTTAAAGAGACTGTTGTTTTTGATTGACCCTTCATTTCTACAGTTACAACTTACATGTACCCATTAAAAGAACGAGTGAGATATCCTTCTTTTTTATCTAAAAATTAAGTGTCTTCGGAATCCAGTGTACATTGCACACTAGAGAAAAAATGATATTTCTGTGGTTGATTATCAGACAAAGGTTTAAATAATGCAGTTGTTAATCCGACCAATCACCAAAAATGGTCACCTAAAATTAGGCCTACAGTCCCTTTAATTAGAACTAAAGGATAATACATAATGTATATATCTACATATTTGATTAAAGTTTAAACTATTGAACAGATTTGACGGGAGATTAGAAACTTTTAGAACTGTAGAACTGTAGAACTGTAGAACTGTAAAATTGTAGAACTGTAGATCTGTAGATCTGTAGATCTGTAGAACTGTAGAACTGTAGAACTGTAGAACTGTAAAATTGTAGAACTGTAGATCTGTAGATCTGTAGAACTGTAGAACTGTAGAACTGTAGAACTTTAGAACTGTAGAACGATGTTATCGAGATCGCAATGAACATTTTCCAACAAAAAATCTCTAGAATTCTTTAAACTCAAAATAAGGTATATAAAGCTATGTAGATAGTATATCAATTCATTAAAGTTTGTAATATCAAAGACCTTCGTCATCAGGTTGCAAAGTTATAGGTATTGGAAAATTTTTGTTTTGGCAAAAGCTCAATTCAATTGGTTTAATTGCAGTAAAGAAATTTTGTCTCTAATTTTTGCAACCATATGGTGTGAAATTTTGATATTTCAAACTTAGATTTATTAAGGGATTAGAAAATTAAAGTTTGTGACATTGATATTCCTTTATAAAGGGATAAAAACATGTCAGCTTTATTCTACTAGACTCAAAGTCCCTTTAACAAGAAGTTAGAGCAGGGTTTGTTAATATATTCATGAATATGAAGGGAACAAATTCTTCCAATATTGTTCTTTCTTTAGAAGTTTAGTTCAACTCCACTATATCTTATACTAGAGTTAATTCTAGTTGAACTCCACTGTATCTTATACATATATCCAGAGTTATATCTAGTTGAACTCCACTGTATCTTATACATATATCCAGAGTTATATCTAGTTGAACTCCACAGTTTCTTAAACTTGAGTTAGGCTGGTTCTGGGTTCTCTACCAAGATTTATGATGCAATCTTTTAAATGTCATAAATATATATTCACGTGTTGGAATGACACCGATAAATTCCAAAAACTTGAAATGATATCGAAACCTAAATGTATAAGAAAACAATCAGAATAAGTAAACAGTCAGTCGACAGCCCATAAATATTTAGGAAAGTAAGCTTTTAACATAAATTAGGCTTTTCTCTTGATTATTTTAGCTACTAACTGTTGCTCTACAAGCCGACATTTATAATCGTTTTCAAATGAATTTAGTCTTTGCCACAAACTCAAATCTTGTAATCCCTTTATCTTTTAAACCTGATGGTGTAAACCTACGACCATGGATTGCCGAGATAAAGAGGTCAGTGTTTATAGCAAAGACTCGATTCCTTAGCGCATATGTTTCCATTCAAATTGGTGCCTTAAAAAAAATGATAAATGTGAACATTTTTTCGGAGCAACATTTTTCAACGACCAGCCATAAACCTTCATATGAGTTGCACTAAAAAATATGGGCCCGATTGGTTCAGCCGTTTTGATGTTTATTTAATACAAACAAACAGACAAACAATTTATGTGTACACCTTGGGCCCCTGCTTAATGTGTTAATTATTTAATCACTTTATTTCCGGAGCAACCAAAAATTAACAATTAATTCATTACATAAATAGTTAATGCAGCGATTCGTTCCGAAATATTTACATATATCTAAATATAAATTTGGCTTGTCTGTTTGTTTGTATCCAATAAACGTCAAAACGGCTGAAACGATCGGGCCCATATTTTTTGTGGGACCTCACGTGACCCCAGGGAAGGTTTATGAATGATCAAAATTTCAAATATTTGTCTCAATCAAAATTCGATCGTCATTAAATTTTTTAAAATTTTGAAAATCCACGAAATTTTTTGTGAAAATCCGCGAATTATTTTTGTTTTGTTTTACCATGTACACAAAGAGAACATGTTCACAATTAATTTAGAAGATGGGCGCGAAGCGCCCTCTAAGGCTAGTATATATAAATTTGGCTTGTCTGTCTGTTTGTCTGTTTGTTTGTATCCAATAAACGTCAAAACGGCTGAACCGATCGGGACCAAATTTTTTGTGGGACATCTAGGGACTCTAGGGAAGGTTTATGAATGATCAAAATTTTTAATATTTGTCTCCATCAAAATTTGATCTTCATTAAATTTTTGAAAATTTTGAAAATCCACGAAATTTTTTGTGAAAATCCGCGAATTATATTTGTTTTGTTTTACGATGTACACAAAGAGAACATGTTCACAATTAATTTAGAAGATGGGCGCGAAGCGCCCTCTAAGGCTAGTATATATATAAATTTGGCTTGTCTGTCTGTTTGTTTGTTTGTCTGTCTGTTTGTATCCAATAAACGTCAAAACGGCTGAACCGATCGGGCCCAAATTTTTTGTGGGACATCTAGGGACCCCAGGGAAGGTTTATGAATGATCAAAATTTCAAATATTTGTCTCCATCAAAATTCGATCTTCATTAAATTTTTGAAAATTTTGAAAATCCACGAAATTTTTTGTGATAATCCGCGAATTATTTTTGTTTTGTTTTACGATGTACACACAGAGAACGTGTTCACAATTAATTTAGAAGATGGGCGCGAAGCGCCCTCTAAGGCTAGTATATATAAATTTGGCTTGTCTGTCTGTTTGTTTGTTTGTATCCAATAAATGTCAAAACGACTGAACCGATCGGGCCAAAATTTTTTGTGGGACATCACGTGACCACAGGGAAGGTTTACGAATGATAAAAATTTTAAAAAAATGTGTTTTGAAGGTTTTTAATTTTGTAAAAAAAATCTAAATTCTTGAAAATCCGCGAAATTTGTTCTTCTTTGTTTTCAAATGTAAACAAAAAGAACATGTTCACAATTTAAATAGAAGATGGGCGCGAAGCGCCCTGAAAGCCTAGTTTGTATAAAATAGGAAATAAATCTAAAAAAGAAATGATTGAACAAATGAAAAAGTTAGTGTTGGATTTTGTAGGACCCTTGCTGGGTTTGATAGGAATCCAATATTATCCTTCCTCTTCAGTTTCAAGTTTGCAGAAAATACTTTATTTTTTGTTCAAGTCAGTTTATCAAACTTTATACACTAGAGATAAAAGGAAATATACTTATATAGAGATAATCAACACTCACACATAAATACAGGGTAGAGTGTACTTTTCAAATACAGGGTAGGGTGTACTTTTCAAATGCAGGGTAGGGTGTACTTTTCAAACAGACTTAAAAACCATGATTTGATATAGGAAAATTTTGTTAAGTTAAGTTAATAAAAGCGTTGATAATAAATAAAAATAATAATAAATATAAATAATAAATATATAAAATATAAATAAATAAAATATGAATAATAAAATAAATGAATGAAAACTCAAATTTTCAAATCCATCGTTGCAACACGATGGCGTAAACCTTTTATATTTCAAACTTAGATTATTTGATCTAACAGAATTCATAGTTTGAAATATCTTAGGTCTATAGACATAGGATTGCATAGATATTGGGATTAGAAAATCTCAGTTTGTGGGAAAGACTTAATTCCTTTGAATAGTTTTAAATCAACCCCGTTCCTTTAAAAGTTTTCAGATCTTGGGAGAAAAAGTTGGTTTAATCTGAATTCAGTTTGATGTTAGTTTAGTAGTTGGTAATTTCATACTTTTAATACAAAATATCACTGCGATTTGGAATTTTAACGGATTTACAAAAAATGTAGCCTCAACATTTTTTTTTTGATAAATCAGTTATAGAAAATACAAATCAAAAATCCTCGTGACATTTCTAAAAGAAGAGAACGAAAACAATGATTCCATTTTGTCTGACAAAAAAATCTCAAGAACTGGAGAGACCGAAAAACATTTTCTAAAAATGTGGAACAAACACCTACTTTATTTACTCTATGAAGTTTAAAACAGCAAATTTTAAATGAGTCCATTGTATTCCGGTAACCACTGTATTAATCTGTTTTCATGATTCTAGAGAGGCTGAGTCCTGACCTGACCTCGAGGCTGGTTGAGACAAAGGTTCAGATGCAGAGGTTGGATCAAACATTTTCAACTCTATGCAACGAGGTTACAAGGTAAAGGAATATAGTTCTGTTGGATCAACTAGTCCAGGTTGAATATATAACAAGATTAAACCATCAGGTTGCAAAATGGTTTAGAAAAACTGAGTTTGTGACAAAAACTTTTCGAAACTTGTTATTCATGCTAAGTTGAATTTCAAATAGATACATATTTGCAGGGATAGTTCTACCACGAGGAGTATCTCTGGAACACAAGTTGAATCCCGGGGACATTCCCTTTCTAGGACCAGGGTTCGGATCTCTGACGATCCCTTGGATCAGATTATTGGATCCATGATACAAACTCCCTCTACCAATCCACAAACTCAGGATCAGGTCATTTTGTAATTTAATTCTTGGTTCACGATTCTGAGTACCCTGTTCAATCAACGATTTACAACAGTATCCTTGAACACCTTTCAAAGCAACATATCTATTAAAGAATTGTTAATCTTGATAACTATGATACGGCTACTGTGAATTTCTATAGCAAAGGTGATATAGAAAATGCAGCTAAGGCTTGAATCAGTAAAGAAAATTATTTTTTATTTTTATTACTGGGTTACCCACAAAGGAGGAGACTTAAGATACGATTGTACTGAATTTACTCAGTCTTTTTTTCTTAGTTTCATGATTTCCTGCAACTGTAAACTTGGTTTTTTTACAAAGCAATTAATATGTTATTAAAAGACTGTATCCATGACAGTAACCTATGTACATTGAACCTCTAGGGCGCTCTATTTTTGTGGATAACCCTGTATATTAAAGTTTTAATTGTTGCAAAGAACTCTTTAATTTTGGGGACCAATTAAGCTTACGTTGACAATTTCCCGTGAAAAAAATGAAATAACTGATACCACAAAAAACGTCCGGAATCTTTTTTAGCGCCTCATACTTCTTATTTCTTGTTTTCACTCTCTCTCTTTTCACATAGTAGGCAGTACATATTTCGATAGTGTACATATCTAAAGAGTGTACACATTTAGATTGTGTACACATTTAGATAGTGTACATATTTAGATATTGTACATATTTAGATAGTGTACATATTTAGATAGTGTTACATATTTAGATAGTGTACATATTTAGATAGTGTACATATTTAGATAGTGTACATATTTCGCTAGTGTACATATTTAGATAGTGGAAATATATAGCTTGTGTACATATTTAGATAGTGTACATATTTAGATAGTGTACATATTTAGATAGTGTTACATATTTAGATATTGTACATATTTAGATAGTGTACATATTTAAATAGTGTACATATTTATATTGTGTACATATTTAGATAGTGTACATATTTAGATAGTGTACATATTTATATAGTGTACATATTTAGATAGTTTACATATTTATATAGTGTACATATTTAGATAGTGTACATAGCCAGGGTAAATATTTAGATAGTGTACATATTTAGATAGTGTACATACATAGCTAGTGTACATATTTAGATAGCGTACATATTTCGCTAGTGTACATATTTAGATAGTGGAAATATATAGCTTGTGTACATTTTTAGATAGTGTACATATTTAGATAGTGTACATATTTGGATAGTGTACATATTTAGATAGTGTACATATTTAGATAGTGTACATATTTAGATAGTGTACATATTTAGATAGTGTACATATTTAGATAGTGTACATATTTAGGCTGGTTCACCAGTTATGTACAGAGCCGAAGTTGTCTGTAGTAATAAAAAGGTTTGAAACATTTCAAAGCATGGTTTACACCAATGTAGTTACATCAAAATACGCAAAATCTCTATTGTGTACTGTACTGACTGGGAGGCCGAAGAATTTACACAAACTTAGTGCTCCCACGGCTTGAGTTTTCAGAAAAATGTAAAAATCCTTGCGCCTAAATTCTGCTTAATTCATTTTCACGCGGAATTCCGTGCGAAAATTGGCTTCCGTTTGAAACCCTACGGCCACGACTTCCACAACTTGTAGAGGGACCTTTAAATAAGCGAACTAGTTAATTAGAACATTTAAATATCATTAATCTTCGTTCTCTTTACTAGAAGAAATAGTTACTCTTTCATAATCATAATGCATATTTTCCTGCCCCCCAACCCTTACATTAGATCTCCTCCCCCTGCAGTTGCAGTACACAATTCGGAGATGCTAGGTATACTTCCTTCAAGGGCGTATACAGAAATAAACCTAGGGGGTGAATTTGCACGAATGCCCCCCTAGGAGCTCCTGGGGGGGGACACTACCCCCTTGTCCCCCCAGTATACGCCCTTGCTTTCCTTGGTTTACACACAGACACTTGGTTTACATTGATAGGTAATTTCCGAAGGGAAACTTCCCAATTAACCTAACTTACTGATTCCCAACTGTCATATTCTCACATTTACTTTTTGGGAGATTGTTAAATTAGGTTAGAAATAGTTGTATAGGAGTTCTTAAAGTGTTAAATTCTGGTTAGTTCGTTTCAGGGTATGGGAAGCTATAAGGATCCATGGGCAGTGGCTAGAATTCGCTAGACATCCGCGCGTTGCAAATATGCTTGGGATTCCTGCACTGTGACTAGGATATGCTTGGGATATCTGCACTGCGGCTAGGATATGCTCGGGATTCCTGCACTGCGGCTAGGATATGCTAGAAGTACACGCGCTGTGGCTAGATATAAGCTATTGTTTCGTACTCTACGGCTAGGATCTGTTAGAAAAGTCAGCGCTGCGGCTAGAAATTATCTAGGGTTTCTTACTCTGCGGCTAGGAAATGCCGAGGATCCCTGCCATGCAGCAGGGATATATAAAGAATTCGACTGCAAAAAGAAATTGAGTCTTTGCCACAAACTCTGCTTTTCTAAACCGTATATCTTTGATTTCCAATGTCATAGACCTTAGATATTTCAAACTATGAATTCTGTTAGATCAAATGACATAAGTTTGAAATATCAAAGATTTACTACACTGGGTTCCAAAGATATAGGGATTATAAATTCAGAATTTGTGGCAAAGACTCAATTCCTTTGTTGGTTTTGATATATTTAGGAAAATGTATGTTTCGGAAAATTCCTTTTGGGAATATTCCATTTATTTAAGATACAATAATATTTATAATAGCAGACAGTAATGCATTTGTTTGTTTAACACAAACAAGAAAAGTTTAGAAAAACTAACCAATCCTTTTATACATCTTACCAAATCCATCCTTCTCTCGTAGGTTTTAACATTTTATTTAGAACCTATTTTGCCTCCAGGGACACTGAAGTTTAATGTGTAGAGTGCTGTGCACTATTGCCAGACACTAATATTAGAAAATGATTGATAGATGCCTTTTACTTTTTGATAAACATAGAGAATAGTTTACTTTTGAGTCCTATTTACAAACGCATTTTAAAGTTCAATATCAAAATTGTCACTATGTACTTAATTAACAAAGCACAATTTTAGTTGTGTCTTATTTACAAAGCAAAATTTTAGTTGTTTCCTATTTACAAAACACAGTTTACAACTTTAAGGTTTTATCCACAAACACAGTTTACAGTTTAGTCCTAATCCTAAACACAGTTTACAGTTTAATCCTATTCACGAAACACAGTTTACAACTTTAAGTCTTATCCACAAACAGAGTTTACAGTTTAGTCCTATTCCTAAACACAGTTTACAGTTTAATCCTATTCACGAAACACAGTGTACAGTTTAGTCATATTCACGAACACATTGTACAGTTTAGTCCTATGTACGAAACACAGTGTCCAGTTTAGTCCTATTCACAAACACATTTTACAGTTGGGTCGAATTCACAAACCCAGTTTATAGTTCAAAATAAAAAATTTTCTTATTTACAAAACACAATTTTATTGTGTCCTATTCAACTTTAAGTCACAAAACACAGTTTAAAGGTAGGTTGAGATCTATTGCCAAAAAACAATTCACATTTAAGCCCTATTAAAAAACAAGTTTACAGTTAAGTCCTTTTCACAAAACACAGTTTTAGTCAAATATATATTTTTAGAAAATAATGTTCAATGTTGAATGTTAAGTTCTATTCACAGAACACAGTTTTAGTCATATGTATATTTTGGAAAATAATGTTCAATGTTGAATGTTAAGTTCTATTCACAAAACAAGACTTTTTTTTAAATGATTCCGAATTTAATCTTATTATCGTTAATATTTTTCGATATGTTTACATAAAAATTGAAACTGTAAATATTTATAATCGACATTAATCAGCCCACACTTTGTAATTGTTCCAGGAAATATTGTATTGATTAGAATGTTCGAAGAAACATTGTTTTGCTTTGAAGTCTTTAAACTAAACAAGAATAGCACGGGTTAAAATAGAAAAGTAGTGACAAAATAATAGCCTTGGCTTTCATCCAATGAAATAATTATCCTTTCTGGGTTTTATTTCGAGGACTTTTCTTTTAAAGATAAACGAACTTATCATCATTGTTAGAAAAAGCGTTTATTCTTCTTGGCAAACGTAATTCTTTAGATAATAAGTTAAAAAGCCAACTCGGTTACTTTAACTTAGGCCTGACATTTGATATTTACTTTTATCTCAATAAAAGACTTTTACATAGATTTCCTTTGTCGAAAACCAAATTCCAGCCGAAAATAGAGACAGTAAAAGTAAAAAAAAAACTAACTTAAACGAAACATGCAGTAAAGAATATCACAAATTGAATATTTACAACTAACTTGGGAACCCAGCTTTATGTCTCAGAGATCCCTATACTTATATATATTATAGATATTAAATATACAATGTACATTATACAAAGTTTATTTTTATTTCAATGTGTGGTGTGCAACAAACCATAGACACAGGACTATATATATATATGTAGGAAACCATGGACTAACCATAGACTAACCATGGACTAACCATGAACTAACCATGGACTAACCAAGGAGCAAGATTCGGTTTATTATATTTGGATTCAATTACGCTTTGGTCTATATAATTCAAACTTACAGAGTTGAATTTTTCATTTTAAACGGATCAAAAGGAGGAGAAAGGATCAAACTTTAAATGAGTGTGAAAAATCTCTCAAAAAACTTGTTTGAACCATCAACGATTAACATCAGAGGTCGGATTAAATGAATTGTGGAATCGGTTTAACATCAAGTTGAGCTACTTTCCTTTTAGACTCAAGGTCACTTGAATTCCGAATTCATTAATTCCGACTTGTGAAAGTTTAGATCCTGTATTAAAGTATCATCTTATCGAGATAACTGTGTGTTGTTTTTCAGCATGTTTGGTCGAGCCGTTTAAAAATGCCGAAGTAGAAAATGTCCGAAATGTCATTTATATATTCTCGAAGAACATTTAGCTTATCTAAACTAAAGTATAAATGATTTAATATTCTAGGTTCGAGTTGATGAAGTTTGAGGTTTCTCTTCTACTTAGCTTCTATTTAGAAAACGTAGCAGGAAGATTGTTTAATAATTCTTGCCGAGTTGTGGAGAAAGATCAAGTTTGTTTGAGTGACATATGATGTTTGTAAGGACAGAATACTAAACTATTCATATAACAACTAGACATCACATCGCCAACTAAGCAAACAACACTATATTCTATATACTTATATATCTTATCTAAGCCAAGATATTTTTTGGATGAGTGCTGATTTCTAGCTCCGATATTTTCAGTCCTGGTCCATTCAAATACTCCAACCTATTCAAGTTTACTCAAATCCTCTCTCATATACTCGGATTATATTCTTACATCCTATTCTATATACTCAGCTCTGACCCTCAATCCTATTTTATATACTCAGCTCTGACCCTCAATCCTATTCTACTGAACACAAATACTTAAACCTTTTCTTCCCAATACAAATCCTCAAACCTATTCTACTGAACACAAATCTACTGAACACAAATCCTCAAACCTATTCTACTGAACACAAATCCTAAAACCTATTCTACTGAACACAAATACTTAAACCTTTTCTTCCCAATACAAATCCTCAAACCTATTCTACTGAACACAAATCCTCAAACCTATTCTACTGAACACAAATCCTCAAACCTATTCTACTGAACACAAATCCTAAAACCTATTCTATATTGAACACAAATCAAGAAACCTATTTTACGGAGCACACATTCTCCAACCTATTCTACCGAACACAAATCCTAAATACTTTACTATTAAGCACAAATCCTCAACCCTATTCTAAGGAACACAATTCCTCAAACCTATTCTTTTAAACACAAATCACAGTCCTATTCTACTGAGCATAAACTTTCAAACCCATTCAATTTCTCAAACATATTCTACTGAACACAATTCTTCAAATTTATTCTATTAAACTATTATTTTTAATATTTCCACGATAAAGTGTGATTATTTAAAGGAAATTGATGAAAATAATAAATTTTCAATGTTGTTGCAAATTCATTTATCATTAAACCCTTCATACGCATTAGATCCAATTTTCTTTTAATATTTTCTTGCTAAGGTATACAATATATAAAGTATACATAATCAATGAAGAATAATTATCATATTAAAACGCTTTGTTTATATCTAAAAATAAAATTTCAAAAATATTTAAAATGAATATACAAACTTTTTTGCTACATTTTGATTGTGAGTCTGTTCATGCATGATTGTCCGAAGGAATTAACAATATTTATAAAAGATAAATATATAAACAAAATACTTTAAGGAAAAATTGTTAAAAAATAAAAGATATCCCCGTTAATTTTTGGTTCAGTGGAAGTTCTATTAGATATTTGTGAAGTTCTGTGATTTTTTAGCGATTGCTTGGTATTAATTTGTGTTTTAAATTGTTAAATCTGTTAAACAGAATTTTGTGAAAGTTTTAAATTACAATAAATATATAAGTTTTATCTTATAACTTTATTATTGCCGTATTTTCTTATAAACTTTTAACTTTACAAATCAATTGTCATAGGTCTTTTTGCAACCTATTCATTGGTACCTTTTTTAGCCGATCCATTGGTACCTTTTTTAGCCGATCCATTTGTACCTTTCAGCTGATCTTCTGGTATATTTGCAACCTATTCATTGGTATCTTTTTTAGCCGATCCATTGGTACCTTTCAGCTGATCTTCTGGTATATTTGCAACCTATTCATTGGTATCTTTTTTAGCCGATCCATTGGTACCTTTCAGCTGATCTTCTGGTATATTTGCAACCTATTCATTGGTATCTTTTTTAGCCGATCCATTGGTACATTTCAGCTGATCTTCTGGTATCTTTTCAGTCTATTCATTGGTACCTTTTTTAGCCGATATATTGGTACATTTCAGCTGATCTTCTGGTATCTTTTCAGCCTATTCATTGGTATCTTTTTTAGCCGATATAGTGGTACCTTTAGCCGATCAATTGGTATTTTTTCAGCCTATTCATTGGTACCTTTTAAGACGATCTAGTGGTATCCTTTCAGCCGATCTTTTGGTACCTTTTCAGTCGATCCATTGGTACCTTTCAGCCTATTCATTTGTGCGTTTTTAGCCGATCCATTGGTACCTTTTTAGCCGATCCATTGATACCTTTTTAGCCGATCCTTTTATACTTTTTTAGCCGATTCTTTGATACCTTTTCAGCCGACTCATTGGTATCTTTTCAGCCGATCCATTGGTACCTTTTCAGCCGACTCATTGATATCTTTTCAGCCGATCCATTGGTACCTTTTTAGCCGTCTCATTGGTATCTTTTCAGCCGATCCATTGGTACCTTTTCAGCCGATCCATTGGTACCTTTTCAGCCGATCCATTGGTACCTTTTCAGCCGATCCATTGGTACCTTTTCAGCCGATCCATTGGAACCTTTTCAGCCGATCCATTGGTGCCTTTTTAGCCGATCATAGGTATTTTCTCATGATCTACATCTAAAGGTTGGAAGTTTTGTGTGATCGTTATACTTGAACACTTGATCTTGAAATCCAATTTGGGAACTTTTAAGTTTGAGTGTCAAGCATTAACCCTCAATCAACACTATTCCTGCAGAGTGAGACCACCTCGGGATAACGAAGATAAATTAAATTAATCCATATAAATTCATGAGATGGAGATCGATGCTTGATCCCAAGATTTAGAACACAAAAATTCTGACTTTTTTAGCTGCCAAAATGTCGTCTTTGTGCTCTGATTTTTTCAAAATTTAAACATGCTGTCTAAAACAACTTGTTACGCGAGCCATGCTGCGTGTATAAAGTCTGCTTATCGCCCCTGTGTATTTCTGAGTTCTCCCTGAAGATCTGTACGGAATGTATTGTGAAAGAACTAGTTTTAAGGCTCAGAGAAATAAACGTTCGGAACCTTACTATCATCCTTTTATTATGAAGAGCGTTGAGAGAAGGGAGTCTTACGATCCGGTCCTGAGAAATACCACACGGTATATATATTAGGTCTTTAGGGAAATCGCTAAGTAGCGAAACACAACTAAAATCAATTAATATAAACTGTCATTTAAATACAGCGATATCCAGAAAACAATAGAATAGAAAGACAAAATTATAGAAATACTTTAGAGTAGAAGATGTTGTTTAAAAACGATTATGTTTCTCGACACTTATTGAATTATTGATTTAATAAGCGTCGAGAAAAAATAGAATCACTAGTTTAGTGAAATATTTACAGACAAGAATTTATCAAATGTCGTCTTGACAATTTTTCAATGAGTTTTATACTATATTACTTAAATTTCAGTATTTGCGAAATTAAATAAATAGCCATGAATATGCGGGAACAGTTTTAAAGAGTTCCATATAATCATTGAATTAAAAAACTAAATATCTGCAACAATCCATTATCAGAAAGTAAAGAATACGACATTTGATGAATTCTTTCGATGTTTTCGTTATTAAGGGTTTCACTGTATATTATCAAATCAAAAAGATAAAAAAAATGCCGTGTTGCGTTTTCCCTGATAATTGCAGGATGAAACACAATATCTTCTCGTATGAATAATTATTCGAGTAATTTGTATTTTGACGGATAAAAGACGAAACATATTATATATCACAGATAAACAGTAAAACAATAAATATAATCATCATTAATTCTGTAAACTTTGAAGACGTCCACCTCTTCCAAACCAGGAACAGGAATCTGAAAAAGTTGTCATTAAATGTCGTCTTCAAACTTTAATATTTTTAATATGTTTTTAAAGATACAGGGTTATCCACAAAAGATGAGACTTCAGAGACGACTCTACGGAAATTATAATGTCTATCTCTTTATTAATGATTCCCTGCAACTGTAAACTTGTTTCTTTGCCAAATCATTAACTAAGCCTGGGACTTTATTAACGGTGCATTTTTCTAGCTTTTCTAGCTTTAGGTCGTCATCCTTTTGGGTAACCCTGTACATTACCTTGCTCTCAATTATTGTGAATATTGTTGATTTCTCTTCTGCTATTCATCCAACCTAGATAACAAATTTTAAATAATGTTATGTATTGAAATAAATATATACAACTTTAAAGATTATGTGGTATGAAAATAAATAAATTAGATATTTTACGAATCAATCAGAGTGGTAACTTTTACTTTACTGTACAGAAGGGTTGCAAGGGTGTATTCAAGGGGAAAGAGACTTCCCCCTTGGAAATATCATTTTCTTCTCTTTTGAATTCTGTATACGCCTATGCGAGGTATGTGACCCTTTGGGTAGAATCAATATTCGAGCATTTCAGTATAGAGCAAGGTTGTATAATAAGGTTAGATGCTCTGGATGCTGACAAGTGGAGAAAATCCTTCCCTCCTCTCACCAACAGCGTTGTACCTTCAGCTTCCGCCAATAAGTAGTTACGTCATTTGATGATTTTGAGTGTCCATTACTAAAATGACGACATTTTTTTAGTACAGGGTGTCCCAAAAAACATGGGAATTCAGTGACGAATTCGATATCGTCTTTTCAAATAATTCTTCGATTTTGTATAGTGATACCTACTGAGAAAGCTGTAATCTGTAAGAGTTTCGTCTGCTATGTTTACATTTTGTTTGTTTATGTTTTGACTGCAACCGGTTGTACTTAGTAGAACAAGAAAATTGCAGATACAAACAGAGTAAACTTGTCCGAATTCACTGTTCATCTTGGGAGACATTATAGACACATCTTTGTAGTCTTTTAGCCTTTTCATAAAATAAACTCTAGCAGACATAATAATATTATGGCTTTTGAAATTAGGTATTACAATGCTAATTCATAACAAAGACGATATCGAATTCGTCACTGAATTCCCATGTTTTTTGGGACACCCTGTACATCATGGAGCGCATTCAGAGTATCTATCCATTATTATACAACCTTGCTATAGAGGCAAGTTCCTGTTTAATTCCCTGTGTTTATTAAATATTACCAAAAGTATGGATAGTTTGTGGAAAGGTAATATTGGCCTTTTACTGTGGGACACATATTAATGTGGAAAAGGAAGACGACTATTATACTCAAGTAATGCTTTTCAACAGTCCAATGAACATGAAACACACCAATTGTGAAATGCTTAATAATATTTAGTCTAGAGAGTAACTGGTGTGGGTGTATACTGTATATGTGCGTATGGGAGGTCCTGAATGATTATAGTATCTCCTTATCTCGTTATGCCTTTAATTACATATCTCCTGTGTATCCACTTATAAACCTGTAATTAACCTAATGTTCTGTATTTATATATATATTGTCTGTTATCTAGAAATATAAACGATCTTAACCTCGACTATATAGGGCCAGGGTTATCTGGGGGCGCGGGGGGGGGGGGGAGTTATTAAACGGATCCTTCATGGGTTTGGAGAAAACTTTTAAGAAAAAAAGAAGATAGGGGAGGATGGAAGGAATCGAAAGGGTTTACGAATCAGAATAAAGTTAGGTTTAAAGAAGGAAAATATAAACAAACAAAAAAGTCACATTTACACAATAAACATATTAACTTAAACCAGATATATCGCTAAAAATTTAAACAAAGGAACTGAACGCTCTCCACAAATTCTAATTTTTTAGTCCTTGTATCTTTGTAAAATGATGTTGTAGAACTTTGAAATTTCAATCTAAGAGTTATGACAGTTACAATGATCTTTGCTTAAAATACCAAAGGTTTAAACTATCAGGTGGCAAAGAAATAGGGAATAAAAAAATCAAAGTTTGATGCGAGTGTTTAACTTCTATTGGACAAGTTTAAAAATAAAATTATCCATGCCATCGAAAGAAAATGAAGTAGAGGAGTAGTTATTAAGAAAGTGGAAAGAGATGCTCGGTAAGGGGGGGGAGGATGTTTTAGTCAGAAAGACAATTTTCAGGTTGAACCGTAGCAAAACTCATTGAAAAGATAATTATAGAAAACCTTCACCCACATTATTTTATATCTAGCAAACTTTATATTTATCATTCATTCATTCATCCTTCTCCTCATCCACCTACTCATCCTATTCTTCTCCTCCTAACCTTCCCATCTTATTCTTTAAATCCAAGTTTAACACCCTATTCCTTCATCTATGAATTAGTTCTTCTAGGTAGAATTCAATTATTCTTCTATTCTTTACAATCTTGGGAACCCAGCTTTGCCTTGAAACTAAACATAACCCACTTAAAATGAAATTTTAAACTAAGCTTAGAACATTTCAATGGTTCTGCACGAGTTTCCCTATCAAAATGTTATGTAAATTGGACAAGGAGATCCTTAGTTATGATTGGACATACAAAATAACTTTATATATATTTGCATGGTTAGCCCATCCTTTTATTCCTTTCCCTAGACCCTCTGTCCTTTCATTCTATGAAAATTTTAATTTTAATTTACGGAGATATTCAAATATCTAAAGAAGCTCAAATATCTAATTTATATATTCATTTTCAAATTAAATTACAAAATTACTTAAACCGATCAATTCAGAGAAAAACGTGAGTTTATGGTTTCCTAGACTTTGTAACATCTATCTATAAATTTGGCTTGTCTGTTTGTTTGTCTGTTTGTTTGTTTGTATCCAATAAACGTCAAAACGGCTGAACCGATCGGGCCCAAATTTTTTGTGGGACATCACGTGACCACAGGGAAGGTTTATGAATGGTCAAAATTTCAAATATTTGTCTCCATCAAAATTCGATCTTCATTAAATTTTTGAAAATTTTGAAAATCCATGAAATTTTTTGTGAAAATCCGCGATTTATTTTTGTTTTGTTTTACGATGTACACAAAGAGAACATGTTCACAATTAATTTAAAAGATGGGCGCGAAGCGCCCTCTAAGGCTAGTATTCAAAACTCGTTTAAACAAAGTGAGTTTTTCAGTTTTCTACGTGTTTGATTAAGCATATATTATTCCCTGACAAGCAATTCAAAAAATATCTTTAAATTTTGCAATATCAAACCAAAAAAAGTTATTTTTTTGTCTTGGCGGTGAAATTAAATCTTACTGTGCAAAGCCATAAAAGTAATTTTGTGACTGGGTGATTATTTGGTCTCGAAATTAACACATACTTACAAAATAATTTGAAATATTTCAAAAATTCTTGAAATTAGGCTTTCTGTATTTTTCTAAGATGAACGTACCTTTTCTGTATATTCCTTCTAGCAAGATGGATAAGAACCTCTCCTACTCTTATATTTCTGAACTCAGATATTGCTTGTTCATGAGATAATCCCTGAACACTTCGTCCGTTCACACTTAGCACCTCATCTCCTGGACATTTTTACATGAAAGTCAAAAATATTGCGAACAATTCTGGTTTATTTCACAGTGATTTAAAAAAGAAATATGCAAGTTCGAATAATATGTGCTCAACACTAAAAAGACTTAAAAATTGCAAAAAAGAAGTAATCACACCCCCCCCCCCCCTCCATCCCATCTTCTATACCTCTACCATGTAACAGTATCAACATTATTAAAGTCACATGTTTTCAAAAAAGAATAGCGGTTTGATATAAATGGATAATTGTGAATGTAACGGTCCTGCCCCCCCTCCCTTTACTTTATAACCCTGGGGCCCCATTGTCTCCGGTAATGATTATATAATACAGACTTATATGAAAACTACTGAGGAAGAAGGGAGGGAGTGGGATGTAAGTTTTCAAACTTTATAAAGGTGTGTTTTCAAATGTATCCCAAAGGAAGTGAGTTTTTGTCAAAAACTCAAAATTTCTAATCCCTATATCTTTCCAATGTGATGGTAGATAACTGTGATATTTTAAACTTAGATTATTTGGTCTAAAAGAATTCATAGTTTTAAATATCACTGGGTTGCAAAGATATGGTATTAAAAAATGTTGGTTTGTGGCAAAAACTCAGTTCCATTAATTTCATCTAATTAGTTTTTTATTTTAAAAGTCTGATATTTCCCGAAAATGGTCTACATATTTTTTATAAAAGCAGAGCTGAAAACTTTTAATGGTGGATATCGAGATTTCTGCTTGATCCACTCTTTTTTTAATCTCCAGATTAAATAATGCTTGTTCTCCTCTTGTTATTAATCTCCAGATAAATTAACTGATCAGGATTAAGGATATCCCATTCAAAAGTTCCTAGCTCAGGTCACATTTCCCAAATCACCAAACGCGGGAAAATGTATTGTTAAATCGAAATCCTTTTAAATATATGCAAACTTAAAAGATTTTTAAACAACGGAATTAAGAAGTTCTAACGATATTCAAATTTAAAGATTATGAAGCAATGATATTATTATGTTCTAATAAATAAAATTAAAAGATCTTGAAGAAATAATATTAAGAAGTTCTAATGATATCCTAATTTAAAGATTTTGAAGCAATAATACTAATATGTTCTAATAAATAAAGTTTAAAGATCTTGAAGCTATGATATTAAGAAGTTCTAAGGATAACCAAATTTAAAGATTTTGAAGCAATGATAGTAATATGTTCTAATAAGTTTGAAGATCTTTAAGCAATAATAACAGTAATATGTTCTAACATATAAAGTTTAAAGATCTTGAAGCATAAACATTAATATGTACTAATATATAAAGTTTAAAAATCTTGAAGCAATAATATTAATATGTTCAAATATATAAAGTTTAAAGATCTTACAGCAATAATATTAATATGTTCAAATATATAAAGTTTAAAGATCTTGAAGCAATAATATTAATATGTTCAAATATATAAAGTTTAAAGATCTTACAGCAATAATATTAATATGTTCAAATATATAAAGTTTAAAGATCTTGAAGCAATAGAATACTAACATGTTCTAATATATAAAGTTTAAAGATCTTGAAGCAATAATATTAATATGTTGTGGAAACAACTAATGAAGTATAGACAATAAACTATTGTTGAACCGAATGAGAGGGGGGTGGAAAGGATGAAAAAAGGGGAAGGGGAAATGGGAGGTGTTATAATAGTGCATGGGAATATAGTATGGTCAATGTGGGGGGGGGGCAAAGGGATAATATTGGAAGGAAGTTTTGAAATAATTCTGTTTGCAGATTGTATAGTACTTGGGAGAGGAAGTCAGGGGTGTTATTGTCTTTTAGTGAAAAATGATTTATCTATCTAGAATAATATTGAATATTTATCTATCGAGAATAATATTGAATCCATATTTCAGTCCCAACCTTCCAGTTTAGAAAATTTTTTGAATTATTTGTTTGCAATCAGAGACTATGAATTAATTTACGTCGGGTATATACTTTGATCTAGACCTGGATTCGGATCATAGTTAGGATCCTGATCTAAAGGTTAGGACCAGAGTCAGGAGCTAAATCTAGACCTGGATCAATTACATCTAAAACTAGACCTGGATCCAGATCATAATTAGGATCCTGGATCTAAAGGTTAGGACCAGAGGCAGGGGCTAATTCTAGACCTGGATCAATTACATCTAAAACTAGACCTTGATCCTGATCATAATTGGGATCCTGATCAAGATTAGGACCATAGTCAGAAGCTAAATCTAGACCTGGATCTGGATCTAGATCTATATATGAATCCAGGCCAATGGATATAAGTCTCAATATGAACCTGGATCTAGATACGGATGTGAATCTAGATCAAGATCTAGAAATAGATCGTGATCTAGATATGAATTTAGACCTGGATCCAGATCTAAATCAGATCTGGATCTTTATATGGATCTAAACGTTTATTTAAATCCAGATTTCGGATCTAAATCTAAATCTGAATCCAGATCTGAATTTGAATCTATTTCTAAATCTGAGTCTGAATCCAGATCTGAATCTGACTCTGAATCCAGGTCTAAACCTGACTCTGAATCCAGATCTGACTCTGAACCTGGATTATATTATACAAAGATGGGGGAAAATAAAATACATAATTGTAGTTCTGAATCTTCCTTGAGCACGGATTTGAAACTAAACAGATGAAATCAAGTCTGAGATATCTTATCAGATATAATTTAAACTTTCTCAAATATTGAAATCAATATGTGAATTGAAAATAAAAAATGTCTTATTCGCAATATTCTGAAAGGATCCACGTGCATTCAAGTGGTTTTCCATTTGAAGATTTTACACGTTTTTAATGTTAATTTAGACATTAGTAATATTTTTTTTAATCAATGGTTATATTAGTTTTAGTTGATTTACTATTTAATTACATTGATTTTTAACATCTTGGTAATAACACAATTTACTTACAGTGCTAACCAGAAAACTCTGAAATAGAAAGACGACTTTGAAACTCAAGGCATGATTTCAAATAGTCCAATGAGCATGCAGACACAGCAAATGTGCAGTGTAAACAGACCCTTTTCATTTGATTAGTGATTTAAAAAGTGTGTAGTAAAACTATTTAACAACATCAAATAGACTTTAGCATTGCTATAAAGTCGTCTTCCTATTCCAGAGTTTTCTGGCAATCACTGTATTAATTTAGAGTATGTTTGCCCCGTTTAGTGTTTGACTCGAATATGTTACTCAATATTATGAGGCAAGGTTGGTTGATTTAACCACGCACTCATGATAAATCATCCACAGGCACTAGCAGACATTCATATCCAATATAGATATATAGGTGTACACATGGATATATTGGAGCACCATACTATAGAGATATTCAATATATATATATATATAGGTTTACACACGGATATCAATTTATTGGAGCACTATACTTTAGAGATATTCTATATTAATATTAGGTGTACACTTGGATATCAATATATTGGAGCACTCTACTATAGAGATATTCAATATAGATATAGGTGTATACATGGATATTTATATATTGGAGCACTATACTATAGATATATTCAATATAGATCTATAGGTGTACACATGGATATCAATATATTGGAGCACTATACTATAGAGATATTCAATATAGATATATAGGTGTCCACATGGATATCAATATATTGGAGCACTATACTGTAGAGATATCCAATATATGTATATAGGTGTACACATGGATATCAATATATTGGAGCACTATACTATAGAGATATCCAATATAGATATTTAGGTGTAAACATGGATGTATTGGAGCACTATACTATAGAGATATTCAATATATATATATATATATAGGTGTATGCATGGATATCAATATATTGGAGCACTATACTATAGAGATATTCAATATAGATATATAGGTGTATACATGGATATCAATATATTGGAGCACTATACTGTAGAGATATCCAATATAGATATATAGGTGTACACATGGATATCAATATATTGGAGCACTATATTATAGAGATATTCAATATAGATATATAGGTGTAAACATGGGTATCAATATTTTGGAGCACTATACTATAGAGATATCCAATATAGATGTATTGGTGTATACATGTATATCAGTGTATTGGAGTACTATACTTTTGTGATATTCAATATAGATATAGGTGTACACATGGATATTAATATATTGGAGCACTATACTATAGAGATATCCAATATAGATATATAGGTGTAAACATGGATATCAATATATTGGAGAACTATACTATAGAGATATCCATTATAGATAGATATAAAGGTGTACACATGGATATCAATATATTGGAGCACTATACTATAGAGATATCCAATATAGGTATTTAGGTGTAAACATGGATGTATTGGAGCACTATACTATAGAGATATTCAATATATATATTGGTGTACACATGGATATCAATATATTGGAGCACTATACTATAGAGATATTCAATATATATATATATATATATATATATTATAGGTGTACACATGGATATCAATATATTGGAGCACTATACTATAGAGATATTCAATATAGATATATAGGTGTACACATGGATATCAATATATTGGAGCAATATACTGTAGAGATATTCAATATAGATATATAGGTGTATACATGGATATCAATATATTGGAGCACTATACTATAGAGATATCCAATATAGATATATATGGGTACACATGGATATCAATACATTGGAGTAATATACTATTGAGATATCCAAAAAAATATAGGTGTACACTGGATATCAATATATTGTAGTACTATACTATATAGATATCCAACATAGATATTGGCATACACTGGATATCAAAATATTGAAGTACTATGCTATAGAGATATTCAATATGTAGGCTAAACTGGATATTCAATAATTGACTATCAAATATGTGATGTGGGATCAATCTGAATATTCAAGATCCATACATACACTGCATGATATCAACTATGTATATGGTTTAACTACTGGATATCACCATATTTAATTGCCTGGATATCCGATATCCAGGCATGTAAAAGTTGAGAGGGTTGTTTACACGATTATTAAAGAAAAAGCCGTCATCTTTTCCAAACTGCGGTAAGCGTCATGCAATTCATCATGTTACAATATCTATAGAACAATGGCTTATTATAAAATAACTATTTCTCCGCCCTAAGCAAACCGTAGTGAGGCAAGTGTGGGGGGGGGGCTCAGGATCTGGGAAATCAAGGGGGGGGTCTTAAAACTGGGGGAGGGTATGGGAGCGAACCTGTCTCCTGTAGAACTTCATACCCTGAGATTAAATCTGCCTCAAAGATATTGGTTTGTCACCTATCTATGTAATCTTACTCATAACATGTGTCACTCAATCAAACTTGAAACTAGATGAAAGTGGACTCATGTTATTTTTTGCAGATAAAAAAAACTGAAAAAGGTCAGATTATGACGGGTAATTATAAGCGCTGTCGACATAATTTCAAGTGACCCTAAATTAAAATATTTCAATGACCGATTCACAACCGTATCCTTTGGTCCTTCATCGAATTAAAATTGAAATAAAATTTGTTTTCAATATTTCGTTCCAATTCTCTTTTACTACATAAATCTGCAAGCCTCTAGCAAAGCTAGAACTCTAATTAAAAATTATCAAATTTAAGATAAAAAAATGAATAACTCTATCAATTTTGATCAGACAAAGCTAGGTTTAAAGGACATCATATTAAATAGGATATGCCACTCTAAAAATAAAGCGTCACTTGAAATTACGTTTACAGTCCCTTTAAATGGATTAAGATTTTGCCAATCCCACCAAGGTAAACCTTTAAACGTAACTGTTAAAATATTGGAAATCCAAGAACACTTAAAAAAAAATTCTTAAAGGTTTCAAAGTTGAGATCAAAGACCAGGAACCTGGTATCTGTGTAATAGTTTCAGAACTGTTTTTTGTGTTGTTAAACTAAACAATTTTTACAATTTTTACCTTTTTTGAATTATTAACGGATTTTGATGATTTAACGTTGCTAAATTCGGTGTTTTAATTTGAGTATTTTGAAGGAATTTTTCTCGCTTTTAAGCGGCTTCCACATGGCAATTTTGATTTGCACAAAAAAAAAGTTATTTATAGATGTTGGTTGTTCATCGAGTCCAATTCCTATTCCGACCCCCCCCCCCTGACAATACATATTCTGATGTTTTCTTGTATATCTTGAACCCAGAGAACATAAATAAATTGAACACATGAATGCATTACTAAGAGAACAGGGTTGTTGACACAAATAAAAGAACAACAGGGATATTCGGTAACTTTATTGAATAATAGCATGAAATGAAATAAAAGCAAAGTTTAAAAATATTGACCCTTAATTGGGAGTTTCTAAACGGTTGAAAATGAAATAACATTGATTATTAGTGTTGAAAGGAATGGAACAGTTGGAGCTTCATGATGGTCAGCTTGCAGGTGTCAGCATCTTGGCAGCAAAGGGTTCACATCTAGGCGACGGTCCTGGAGGGTTTGCAGTCTGTAACATGTGTGGGGAGGAACGATTTGCCTCTCATACCACAGGACATGCGACTGTTTTGTGGATTTGGACATCTGGAGGCTTAGACATTAGCAGCATTCGTTGCTAGAGTAGGCATCTGCAGCAGTATGAAGGAGTTAGTAGTTCCTAGGATCGGAGGTGTTCACATCTCGACGTTCTAAAGCTAACTGACGCTGTTCCCCACAAGTAGAGGCGGTAAGGGGGGGGGGAACATGAGGAGACACATTTGGAGCGGATATAGTATTATAGTATTGTGAATCTTCCGCGGTCAACTTCGCTACACAGTAGTAATCGTCTTCGTGTTTTCTTGAATTTGTTGACATTGGCCCCTGGGAGGGGTTGGATTAAAAGAGGATTTTTAATCTAACAGAAATAACAAATTCAACCAATTTAGATGTAACCCCCCAATTTCAGTTATTTTTAAATGTTGACACAAATAAAAGAACAACAGGGATATTCGGTAACTTTATTGAATAATAGCATGAAATGAAATAAAAGCAAAGTTTAAAAATATTGACCCTTAATTGGGAGTTTCTAAACGGTTGAAAATGAAATAACATTGATTATTAGTGTTGAAAGGAATGGAACAGTTGGAGCTTCATGATGGTCAGCTCACAGGTGTCAGCATCTTGGCAGCAAAGGGTTCACATCTAGGCGACGGTCCTGGAGGGTTTGCAGTCTGTAACATGTGTGGGGAGGAACGATTTGCCTCTCATACCACAGGACATGCGACTGTTTTGTGGATTTGGACATCTGGAGGCTTAGACATTAGCAGCATTCGTTGCTAGAGTAGGCATCTGCAGCAGTATGAAGGAGTTAGTAGTTCCTAGGATCGTAGGTGTTCACATCTCGACGTTCTAAAGCTAACTGACGCTGTTCCCCACAAGTAGAGGCGGTAAGGGGGGGGGGGAACATGAGGAGACACATTTGGAGCGGATATAGTATTATAGTATTGTGAATCTTCCGCGGTCAACTTCGCTACACAGTAGTAATCGTCTTCGTGTTTTCTTGAATTTGTTGACAAGGGTGGATATATTTAAAAAAAATTCTCAGATTTCAGGTTTTTAAATCAAAACAAAATGAAGACTAAAACACCCTGTAATGGTAATTTAAGAATCTAAATTCTGGAAAACAAATTTTTATCAAGATTCGAAATTTAAGAGTCTTAACGAGAGAAGAAATTGGAGAAATTTGATTTAAGATTTTATAAGATATTTAAAGAACTGGGAGCTAAATATAATTTATGCTATCAGCAGCTTATCACAGAAATATAAAGAATATAAAATGAATCCTGCTGAGTAGAATAATTTCATTTTAATTCACCAATTCTTAATCCCAGCGGAGGGATGAAAATTTAATTTGATATCTTCAGTTTTAAAGCTGGACCTGCCCCACCCATTCTTCATCATGTTTTCTATTATCAAACTGAGTTTCTAATCAAGAAAAACCTAAGAAAAGAAAAAAGGGAAATAAGAAGCATGTTGGATACATTAAACAATGTGTGCTTAATATTCAGGATGTATTTTCTCAATCATATGGAACACATTTGAGCACATAAATTGTAAACGAAGAGTGGAAGGGGGGGGGGAGGGAAGGGGAAAAGGGTGGAAGAGGACAGTCACAATTTGCATAAATCTTAGTAAGTAAGAAAATTTTCAAAGTTCTAATCTGCTTAAATACTTTTTATTTTATATATTTTTCCTTTTTACCTTCTTTAAGTGTTCCTAGTTCTGCAGCTTGTCCTCCTGGAAATATGGATTTAACGAATATTCCCATATTTCCTCTCGGAGAATCCTTCCCTCCGACCACACTGAACCCTAGACCTTTAGCTCCTCCTCCCTTGTGGAAAAGTACGGTATGCACCGTGACCTGAACACTCTTCTTCGGTAGAACTCCACCATCTCCTGTTTCTTGAACTCCCAGGGGACTTCGCGGTATTTCAGGCAGGATTCGTTCACTGCGGCTAGAATTACCGCTCCTTGATCCTCCTTCGTACATTCCGGACGGGATTTTAATCACAGTTTTTATTGCTCCCTCACTACCGGAGAAATCACAGACATCAATAACATAGTTTGATTCGTCAGTGATCTGGGAGGAATCGGAAGTTTCGTGCAGTTCTCCGGCAATAGGCGCAGATTTAGGTCGCTCTATCACAGGTAACCTTCTTTTCCGTCTGCTCAGGGGCTTAGGAACATAGGATTTGGATTTAGTTGGATCCGGAGACCGTGCTATGATGATATCCACATTCCGGGACGTATTCTTTAAAATATTTCTAGCCTGCTCCATACTCAGACCCCGTAGTGTAGATCCGTTCACGTTGATTATCTCGTCATTCACCTGGAACCTGCCATCCCTGTAATATTCGGAGTAGAGAGGACGGATATACGGGTAGAGTGGGGGATATAAGGAGTAGAGAGGAAGGATACACGGAGTAAAGTGGTGGATATAAGGAGTGGAGAGGACTGATACACGAAGTAGAGAGGGGGGTAAAAGGAGTAGAAAGAACTGATTTAAGGAGTAGAGAGGGGGATATGAGAAGAAAAGATGTTGGATACAACAAGCAGAAAGGACGGATAAAACGAGTAGAGGGCGGATAAAAAGAGTTAAGCGGACTAAACAAGGAATAGAGAAAAAGAATAAAGTGAGGAAGAAAACAATACAAAGATTATATAAAAGGAGTAGAGAGGGCGGATATAAGGAGTAGAGAGGACGGATACAAGGAGTAAGAGGACGGATATAAGGAGTAAAGAGGACGGATATAAGAAGTAGAGAGGTTGAATACAAGGAGTAGAGAGGTTGGATACAAGGAATAGAGAGGACGGATATAAGGAGTAGAGAGAATGGATACAAGGAGTAAAGAGGACGAATATAAGAAGTAGAGAGGTCGGATACGAGGAGTAAAGAGGTTGGATACAAGAAGTAGAGAGGACGGATATAAGGAGTAGAGAGGACGGATATAAGAAGTAGAGAGGACGGATATAAGGAGTAAAGAGGACGGATACAAGGAGTAAAGAGGACGGATATAAGTAGTAGAGAGGAAGGATATAAGAAGTAGAGAGGACGAAACAGGGAGTTTAGAAGATGGATACAGAGCATATAGAGGACGGTTAAAAGGCACTAAGCGTATTGAAGAAGTGAGCAGTAAACATAAAAATTTGAAAAAATGGAAGAAGGAACAAAAAGACAAAGTGTGTGCAGAAAACGGAACAAAGAAACTTTGCCACAAACTCAAATTTTTGGATCCTTAATCTTTGAATACGGATGGCGTAAACCTTTGACAAGATCTTCAAACTTAGAAACTTTTTAGTTACAGAATTTGCCATTTTAAATATCTAAGTTCTATGTTAGAAAATCAAAGTTTGTGGCAAAGACTCAATTCCGAGGAGGGAGTGGAAATAATTATTCCTTAGAAAACAAACTGAAATCAAGAGAGTTGAAATAAGAAAATAAGATTAAACCTATAAGTGTTTTAATCAACATATTAGACTCAGGAAATAAATATGTATAAATTCTACAAGATAAATATATGAATGAAAAGCAGGTTTTTGCTCACATATCCTTGAACCTTTTCCGATACCTCTTCCCATCAAACCAGACTGCAAATCATCTTCTTCATTAGAGAAAGGTGAGTTAATTATCTTTACACTTCCTAGTGATCTAAAGTGAGATCTAAAACCTGCATTTCATCCCGATATATTGAGCTAAGCTGAGTGTTTATTGTCTTTTATTCAATGGTTCTCTGCTTTGTTATTCCTAGGTCCAAACCTGGGTTTAGTGTTAGTTTAAGTTCTGTCTAGACAATATGACAATGTTTTTTACTGTTTTGAAGAAATATTGATCTTAAAAGTGTTTTTATTTCTGATTTTTAAATAAAACCAACCTGTAAACTAAACCGTTGGGTTCAATGTATGCAATGATGTATCCTGTAGTTTTCTTATCCTTGTTATATTTCTTGGTGATAAGAACTCCTAGCTCCATACCAGCTTCCTTCACTAGCCTACACATCCTAAACTGTTTATCAACCAACCCGGAGAGTATTGGTGGCAGAGAGTCTCCAAAATCAAGTGGAAGAGAGGTTTCTCCCGCCTCTCCTTCAAACCTTGAGAGTTCTCCGTCCCCGCTTCGAACTCTCCTCGCAGACTTATTGTGAGCAAGGGACTCTTGTCCTAGTTTATTGGATGAAATAAATTTGTTTGAAACTTCTCCTTGTGCTCCGCTCTGCAGGGTGAGTTTATGAGTAAGGTTTGAAAGATTTTCATCTTCATTGTTAAATCTGGTGGTAGCAGGGAACTGACTAGTATTCCATTCAACACTGAGACTCGTGACATTATGATGGAATTGATCCAATCCATCAACTCCAGAATCAGTATTTTGATCACCTTGAACTTCCGGTGAGCAGAGTTCACTTTCTTTGACAGGTTTCACCTGCTCAGGGCGATTCTCCGGCAGGACAGAGCTAATTTCACTCAGGTGTGCAATATCAAAGGATTGAACACAGGATGTACAATTCATGTCATCATTCTTGGTTGGATCCGGAGACCTAGGATTGATATTTTCAACCTCAACCTTGACCTCGGATTCTTTGTTCTCTTTATTATCTTCTCCTGTATCAAGGGAACTCACAGGATTTACCTCTTCTTCCTTGTTTGCCAAGACCCCAAACTCACCTTCGTTAGGTTTAGATTCAATCTCTTCACAAACAACGTTGTCCGCGTCAACATTATTTAAATATTCTGAATTAGCGCCGGGCGCACTTAATTTAGTTTCAAGGTCAGCTTTGACAGTTTTGTTATTGGTTTGGTCATCTTCTCTTGTCTGCAGAGGACCTAATGCTTCCGCACTCTTTACGCATTCAGGATTTTTAAATAGTTGCCCAGAACTCACATTGGTATGCTGGAAGGATAGTTCACTGTGTGACTGTTTAAGATCATCATTTAAAAGTTGGACGGAAAGGTCTGATTCGTTTGTTATATCACTGATAGTGTCGGTGGATAACGCTGACACTGATATCTCAGAATTCTCGTTTCCATCAGACTGTTGGTCAGATTCATTACTTTTTGGTTGGCTAGACAACATGCTGGTTGGTTGGACGGAGATATCACTTACAGATTCTATACTCAGAAGTTCAACTGGTTCTGGATTAGGGTTGGATAGATTTAGATTGGTATTCGGAGTAGAAAATAATCTGATCTGACTTTCTTGGTTGACTAGAGATTGTTTTATGGAGTCCGAGGACTGGAAATCTTTATTCGTTGCTGGTTTTATTTCATCTTTTATGTTGTCTGTAATATTTCGGTTTATAAATAATTCATGATTAGAGAAGGTGACACAAGAGGATTGATTAGTGGATGAAAATATTGATATATCATTGGAACCTTGTGTCATATTTGTAGATGAAGAATTATCTGCTTGCATTAGGATGATGGATGAATCTGGATCAGTGGTGGAATTACTAGTAGAGGGAGATGAATTGTCACTGGATGAAACTCCTGGAGGGATTGCATTGTCGGAGGACAACTCCGCAGCATCACAACAGAGGCTGGAGGATAAATTGGTTTCCTCCGAAGGATGTATTGAGGAGGAATCGCTAGCTTGGGATTGATGTTCAGAGGATGTTTCGTTGGTTTCGGATGGATTTTCGGAGATTAAATCTAAAGCAAGACTATTGTCTTTTAATGATAAATCATTTTTAACGAATAAATCCATCTCAGATTTATTTTCTTTAACCGAACATATTCCCTGATTATTTTTCTGATAAACAGCTGATAGTTTATCTTCATCTGATAAACTTAGGCAGGTTCCCATCTTCTCCTCATCCGTCCTGTTAAACACATCCAGTAAAGATACGCTCTGTCTTTCCATGTTCCCAGACAAACAGTCCTTGTCTCCGACTAGGGGTAGAGACAAGTTCTCTTCACTCTCAGCATCAATAATATCTGGCATCTTATAAATCCCCAGTTTAAAATCTAAACCGGAGATGTTGCAACCTTCTCGTTCAGGAATGGCTCCGTTTGTTGTTGTGATTGAATCTAAGCTGAGATCTCTCTGTTCCAGATCACTTTGCTCAGATTCCTCTCTGATCTCCAGGTTCTCCTCGGAGTCAAGTTTAACACTTCTATTCGAGACCGGAGAGTTTGATATACTAGTGTCAGAACTCTTGTCGGAGCCGCTCTTTCTAGTTAGATCACTCTCATATCCAGACTCCTCCGTAGACAGGTTCAGAGGGCAAGGTTTCTCAGTTCTATCAATATTTACGCTCGGGGTTTCAATTTTAGGCTTTTCCTCTATCTTGGTTTTCTTCTTTTTCTTTTCCCTCTTTTTGCATTCTGTTGACTGAAATTAATTTGATATTAAATAAAATAAAACCCTTTTAGAAGATTTATTAAGTCTAAATAAAAAGTTTCAGGATTAGGATTAGAATCTAATATGTTACGGTTTGTCAATTTTGCTGTAATAAAAGAGAGGGGAGGGGGGTGTAAAAGGAAGAAGGGGGGAGGGATGTGTAATATTTTAGTCATGGTCTTATTAGGATATGATCACTGACCAAGAAAAGAAAAGGATCGGTGTAAGATAAAGCTAGGATGAAATCACGAAATCTAGAAGATATTATAAAGATAAAAAAATAAACCTTAGATTCTTGAGTTTGCTGATTTTGCTTCTCCATCTCATCTGGACAAATATTACCGCTCTCCTAGAAAAAAGGTTTACTATCTATTCTCTTTATATTTTCAATTTTGTTGTAAAAAAATAATATAATTATGCAAATATTTACTTTTATGAAAACAAAATATAGTTATATTGTATCAACTTGTACTTTATATAAAGCTGTTTCACAAAGGAATTGAGTTCTTGCAACCAACTCAAATTTTCAAATCCCCTAAATCTTCTCAACCTGATGGTGTAAACCTTTGATATTTCAAACTTAGATTATTTGATCTAACAGAAATTCATAGACTTCATCATCAAAGGTAATAAATTATTGGTTTGCAAAGATATAGGGATTAAAAAGTCATAGTTTGTGGCAAAGACTCAATTCCTTTATAAACACAACTTTAAATCTAGCAACCTAGGGTTCATAAACACAACTTCAACTCTAGCAACCCAGGTATCATAAACACAACTTCAACTCTAGCAACCTAGGTTTCACGAAGACAACTTCGACTCTAGCAACCTATGGTTTCATAAACACAACTTCAACTCCAGCAACCTAGGTTTCATTAACACAACTTTAACTCTAGCAACCTAGGTTTCACAAGCACAACTTCAACTCCAGCAACCTAGATTTCATAAACACAACATTAACTCTAGCAACCTAGATTTCATAAACACAACATTAACTCTAGCAACCTAGGTTTCACAAACATAACTTTAACTCCAGCAACCTAGGTTTTTTTAAACATAACTTTAACTCCAGGAACCTAGGTTTTTTTCACAACTTTAACTCTAGCAACCTAGGTTTCACGACGACACCTTCGACTCTAGCAACCTAGGTTTCATAAATACAACTTTAACTCCAGCAAACTAGGTTTCATAAACACAACTTTAACTTTAGCAACCTAGATGCACTCCCTACCTTAAGAATAGACGTTGAAGTTCTGAGTAAAGATTTAGATTTAATTTCAGGTTTTCCGTTCTTCCTTTGAGTTGACCGACCCCTGTCAGGGGCCTCGTCGTGGAACTTGACAACCCTGTTCTCCTTCGGTTTATCACTTGTCTCATCCCTGTACATCCATCCTACTCAGGGTACACCAAAACACAGTTAGGGAGAGGGGGTATCAATCCTACTCAGGGTACACCAAAACACAGTTAGGGAGAGGGGGTATCAATCCTACTCAGGGTACACCAAAACACAGTTAGGGAGAGGGGGTATCAATTTTTAGGGGGGGGGGTTAGTCTGAATAAGGAAACACTAAAACCTACCAAGGAGAAATAGGGTTAAAATTTTTTAATGAATATTCATTCTTGTTGTCAGTTTAAGTTTAACTGATTTATCCAATTAAAAGTATTTAAAGCTTAAAATGCGGGCGCATGAATATGTGTTAAGCTTAAAAGTTATGTATTTTGTTTCAAGAGCTGGAAAATAATTCTTGTCAAAAAATCCTAATTTTCACAATTTGGTGGGAGGTTAGATAATTGAAAGTTGCTGGTACGAGTAATTCTCCGGGTATATAAAGAGTACGGATGGTTTCCTAAAAAAGATCTGGTTTAGGTTCTCCAAGGATGAGTTTCTTCTCTTTAATCTGAGCAGAGAAACATATTTTATACGAACCCTTTTTTAATCAATAAATATGTGAACTCTTCAAATGTGTATTTTTAAAGGAATACAAAGTTCCTTGATTTTTGTTTGTTTATTCAAGGATAGTTTAACGAGAACAACTTCTAGAAAAACACAACTTTAGACCCATTTTTTAAATAATTAATTAATAATTAATTATTTTTACTTTTTGCGCAGGTTTCTTTGCCGGTATAGTTTTCTAGATTGTAAGTTTATGATAGGGGGCAAATCAGTTTATTAATTTCAACGACCATTAAAGTTGACGCATGTTTAAAAATAATTACTTGATTAATGATAAATTACTGCCGGACATGAAACCTTGATTTTAAAGAAACTTCAAACGAATTGGCAATCCTCAATTCGCTAATTAGTAATTAAGCGCGCAAAAACTGCGCATTAATCCGTGCTCAACTCAAATATTTTGAAATATTTCAATGCCAATTTTCTGGCGTTGGACATGTTAATTTTTTAAACCACCGCCGTATTGCAGTTTAAAAATGAATACATTTGTAACGCTATGCTTGCGGCTCTAATGTCGAGGAAATAAAAGTTCTCAATAATTTGAATTTGAATGGAAAGATATAAAGGTATCGACTCAAAGTTAAGTAAAACGTTTCTCTGAATCTTAATGCTGACCACAACCTGGATAAAACTTGCCGTGTATTCAATTATACCCAGATATCATGAACCAACACTGAAATATGCAATATCTATCTGAACCTCCTATCTATATCGTGTATTCAAGTATTCCTAGATATCATGAACCAACCCTGCAGTATACAATATCTATCTTTACCTCCTATCTATACCATGTATTCAAGTATACCTAGATATCATGAACCAATCCTGCAGTATACAATATCTATCTTTACCTCCTATCTATACCGTGTATTCAAGTATACCTAGATATCATGAACNCCAACACTGAAATATGCAATATCTATCTGAACCTCCTATCTATATCGTGTATTCAAGTATTCCTAGATATCATGAACCAACCCTGCAGTATACAATATCTATCTTTACCTCCTATCTATACCGTGTATTCAAGTATACCTAGATATCATGAACCAACCCTGCAATATACAATATCTATCTTACATCTCAAATATTTAAATACATAAGTGGGGAATATTCAGTGATATCAGAACGAAGGATAGGAGGATAGAGTTTGTTCACATTTTATTGTAATCTATCAGTACAGAGCAGGAACTAGTTTTATTGTAAACAATACCTTAACGAAGATTGTAAACAAGGTGAGGGCAAACTCATATGCAGGACAAGAACTGTTTTCAAAATTTGGTTGCAAGAAAATCAGTTCTTAAAATAGATGAATATGTATATTTATATTAAGTTCTAAATCTACTTAGGAATATGCTACCTAAAACGGTAAATGTAATATATCTAAAAGGATATCTACATACGGTATGAAGCTATCTATACCACATATTTAGTAAGCCTAGGGTTGGCAATATTTTACAATCCTAGAGTGCTCACCAAAGATAATAGTGTACTAGAGATGGGACAACAGGTCAAGAGCAAAGTGTACAATAGATGGGAAAACAGGTCGTCAGAACACAAAATGCGCAATAAAAATACCAAATACACAATGTATTGTACACGTTTAAGGAAAAGAATATCATAATGTTTATCTGTCTATCATTTACCCATTTTAAAAATTTAGTTTACTGCAGTGTTTACGAGATTTTGTAAACATATGATACAATACGGATAATATCACTGTCCGATCTAGCGTAATCTTTTATCTTTGATGCAAAAACTAGAGAAGGATTAAAGCAGGAAACTCTAAAGTTGCAGCAGGTTAGGCAGGTTTATGTTCAGTAATAAACTTTATATGTGAAATATTTCAAATGTCGCGCAATCATATGTTTTATGCCTGAAGGTTTCATGAGGGAAGGGTAGAGCATGGATAGGGTAACCATACCAGGCCCGCTCTCCAACCCTCTCACTAGACTTAGATCTTCTAAAATATAAAATATGGAAATGAAATATGACGATGATGAGATGTTTGAGATATATTTTAAGCTGGATTGGAAAACTAAGAAACTCAGCTGAAAGAATGACAATACTAGATAAGTTGAAAGCAGAAAAAAATGAAATTTCGCATACATTTAGCTTGTCGTTTTTCATATTTAGTTTGTCATTTTTTATATTTAGCTTGTCCTTTTTATATTTAGCTTGTCCTTTTTATATTTAGCTTGTCCTTTTATATTTAGCTTGTCCTTTTTATATTTAGCTTGTCCTTTTTTATATTTTGCTCGTCCTTTTATATTTAGATTGTCCTTTTTAATTTAGCTTGTCCTTTTTCATATTTAGTTTTTAATATTTAGCTTGTCCTTTTTTATATTTTGCTCGTCCTTTTATATTTAGATTGTCCTTTTTATATTTAGGTTGTCCTTTTTTATATTTAGTTTGTCGTTTTTATATTTAGCTTGTCCTTTTATATTTAGCTTGTCCTTTTCTATAATTAGCTTGTTTTGTATATAATAATAATGAAAGGGTTAGAAATAAAATGGATGACCTAGAAAAAATTGAATGAACAACCTTTTCTGTATTGAAATATTACCCAACCAAGTACATTATTTGACTGGTTTTAATCTCGTGTCTATATATTTATCTAATAATTTATAAACCTAGAATACCGGGTTTACAGGGACCGGGTTCAACCTTTTTCCGCCTTCATAATTCATAACTCCACAAAAAGTAAAGATTAATGTTGTGTCGATACAAAAGAGTAAACTCAACCCTAACCTCATACATTTCAACTTTCAGTTTTACCACAAAACCATGTGCTCATGTACACCGCGGGGGATTTAAACTAGAGTAATAGAAATTCACAATGCTTCGCATCAATTTTTACGGGATAAAAACCTACATGCAAGTTATGGAATTATATATTTAAATATTTGTGATTTATTCAATCTAATCAACAAAGAAAGGAAGAACCAAAAAAGAAAACAAAAGATAGAAAATTGTGTCATTTTATGAAAATTTTAATGTTCTGTTTTAGACTTATCCTTAATCAAAAATTCGTTTGGGGAGATTTTTTTAGAAAAATGTTAATTTGGAATTAATTATTAGGAAAGCTTTCGTTGAGGAAATTATACTTGAAAAATGTTCATTTGAGAAAATATACTTTTGTGGAAATGTTCATTATTTGCAATTATCCTTAAGAAAATTAAACTAAAGAAGTCGGCTTTGGGGCGGGGGGGGGAGGGGGCGAGTTTAATGTAAGAAATTAAATCTTTAAGAACGTAATTATTGGTTTCAGATATTTACCTGGTTGAGTGTCTGCAGGAACAGTGGGTTGGGAAGTTGAATATCTCCGGAGCCGTTGGGTCTGGTTGAATCTTACCATGGAGAATAAGATTCTTTAGAGACTCAACACGTCCTATCCTCTTATCTGGAAAATAATCAGGGATTGCAACAATAAAAAAATGTCAAATTTTCATCCAACAAAATTTGTTGGAGTTCTGGAGCCAAATTCAAATTGTTTTCAAATTTTTATGAATGAAAATTTTAATCAACAAAATTTGAAGAATAATGCTACTAAGTTGAATTTTGCTGCAGTGCTCCAACACATTTTGTTAGATAGAAATTTGGTATTTCTTAGATTGCGGTATTATTGAAATATTGTTGTATGAAAAACCAAGCTAAAAATCAAGTGTCAGAAATCTTCAAAACTTTAGAATGTTCAAATTAAAGTTTACGAAAATTACCCCCCCATCCCCTTATTTTCCATATTTTGTTTCTTTATTATTGAAATATTGTGAATACGAAATTTAATAAATATAAATATGTGTTAGTTTGTGTGTCCTTCGTTAATGTTGCTAAACAATGCTATAAAATAAATGAAAATTTTGCCTTTTATCTGAAACCTTGAAATTTGTTTCGTTGATCATAAAACCTGCGGATTCCCAGATCTTTGCACACATGGAAATATGCAGTTTCTACGTAAAATCTGACCGCGCCTAAGTCTTGGTTAAAAATTGCAGATTTACTGTGCACTGCAGTGTGCACGGAACAATGCACACTATATTAAAATGAAAGAACATAATTACATCGTGTTAGAATTAATTAGAGTGTTTATTTTTACAAGTTTTACCTCAACTAAACATTATATAACGATAGTTTCAAAATTGCTTGAGTTTAAAAACCAGTCTCCCATGAAAAAAGTAAGGTTTGTAATGGATGCGTTGTTAACTCTATATTATTTAATTGTCTATAAATAGAGTAGTTTGGACACCTGGATATAGATCAAAGTACAGAATTTCATGAGAATTTATGTTCTTTTTAAAAAAAGTCTGTTCTGATTGTTTGATCTCGATATCCAATGCGGGCACTTTCAAATTTTAGGATAAATGCTTGCTCCCACAATTAAAGTTATACTTGCAGGGTTCGGGCATCACAAGATATCAAAAAAAGAATTAGATTAATCCCTAGGTCTGAACAAGATGGAGATCGATCAATGCTTGATTTCGAGATTAACAATATAAAAGTTTTTATTTCTTAGCATTACTTGTCATTTTGATTATTTAAACGATACAATTGATTGTTTTCTATTGAAAGATTAAATAAAAGGATTCTTTGAATCTTTAAAAAAATGTTGTCAGCTGAGACATTTCAATAAATAGAACTGAAAACCAAGATGTACACGCTCTCAAGCAAAAATCTAGCATTATTTAGCCAACTACTCCTTTCAAACATGAGCTATGAAGCAATCACGTTGCAATTTTGAAATGTGTATTTCTCTATTTCTCTAGGTCCACAATTATGTATAAGTAAGTTTGCGAGGTAAAACAAACGACTAAAATTTGAAATCAATGATTTAAATTCAAAAGTTTTATTATAAAGATTATATTTACGAATTCAAATTCCAAACCTGGATTTTCCTCCTTAGTTCTGGTTCTAGATCTGCTCCGGACCCGACCAGATTTAGATTCTAAACTCAGGTTCAATTAGTCTTCATTGTTCTTAGTTTTGTGAACATGAGAACTCATGGTTTAGCAAAACCAATCTCAGACTTCTTGTTTATACCGGAGCTAACTTATTTGTTAAATATGAATTGATGATGAATGGAAGGCTTTATCAGATACAGGGTTTCAATAAAAATGGGAATTAAGTCACGACTTTTTTAATTTATGCATCTACTTAACCTTTATCTAACTGTTGAGGTCAAAATAAACATCTAAAAAATTAAATATTTTGCAAAGGAATTGACTCTTTGGAACAAGATCAAATATTTAAACCTCAATATCTTTAGAACTCGATGTTGTAAACCTTTGATATTTCAAACTCAGATTATTTGATCCAACAAAATTCATAATTTGAAATATCTAAGGTCTGCAACATTTGGTTCCAAAGACATAGTGATTAGAAAATCAGCGTTTGTGGCAAAGACTCAATTCCTTTTCTTATCTGATGTTTATTAAAATTTTGCATTTTTCTTTAATAAAAAATGTTTTAAAATGTGGTTTCAAGGATATCCAATGTTTATTGAGACTTTGTGTACATTACACGAAAACAAAGATTTGATCAAATTCCGATGAAAAGCAATAACAATAAAGTTTAACATCCAACAGCAGTAATTTACAACCATCAACTTCCACAAGAAACAATTAACAGTCATGAAACTTTAATTTTGACCAAGAATTGTTTGTTTTATCAAACATGAGCTGGAACATGAGCTGGAACAATTGAAAATGTACAGGGATGAGAATTCAGAGACGTATTGCTGTGTAGTTTTTATTTCTTCTATTCATTGTTCCTTACTATATTAACTTCCAGATTTGTTTACCAAATTAGTAAATCCCAGCATGAGTACCCAGCGTTGCCCAGGGTACTCGTATTTACTCCTGCCGTTTACCCGCACTTGGTCGTAAATTACGATTTTATATATTTTTCCCTATAAAAGTGGACCCACGCAACTTAGAAAATCTCAAACCTAAACTAAGAACATTCCTGTGGTTCTGCCAAGTTCCCCAACCAAACATTGAGGCAAAAAAGTCAAGGGGTTCATGAGTTATGATCGGACAAACAAACAAACGGAAATTACATTAAAGACTATTTACAAAGCAAGAGTTTCCCAAGGATTTCAGAATCTTCAAATATTTAGTTCGAAAAATGATTCTGAGAACTAAAGAAAAGAAGGGTTAGCAATCCCTGTTCTTTACTTCACAGCTGTGAATTGTAAAGCGTAGGTTAAGTATAGCTAGATATATATGTCAAATATTGTCTAATGATGTATATTGCGTATCTGTTCTTATTACAGTTTTTGTGGTGTATGAGCTGAGAGGAGGACATTAAGCCTGAATTATGAATGAATAATAGTATCCGGAGAAACTGTGCCTTCACACCAATATTTCTACTCGATCTAGCAAACCCAGAAAAATTGAAAAAATTGAAATATTAGAAATATTAAAAACTTGGAAAAGAATACTTCGTGAAATTTCTTGTAAATTATCTTTTTAGACAATCTGGTGAAATTTTAGAAATCCTTGAAAATATGAAAATTTGTCAAGGAGACAATTGAAAATGCATTAAACGTATACTATCCCATTAACGTATTTGTGCAAAAACCCGGCTATACATATATTACCAATACATTACTTTTATGTTTTCTCACACCAATAAAATCCAAAGTGTTTAGATAATATATATATATATATATATATATATATATATATATATATATACTTAAATAAAATTTCACCGAACTGTAATAAATCAAGTTTGTTTTGCTCAAACTAATGGAACAACGATTAGGTTAGATTAAGCTCAATTTAGTAGATGAGATTGACGTACAGCATAGTACCCAAGTATTACGACGGCCTACTGCCTGAAATATTGCCTGAAAAACTGCCTTGTTTGTCTTGAATATCATGAATTATTTGACAAGTATATTTACGTTGTTTCCTTCATAGATATCATCAGAACACGACACGACAACTTATTCTTTAAACTTAGGAATCATGGTAGGGGCGTGGAAAAGAATGCAGGGGTGAGGGGGGGGGGGCTGGGGAGGGGGCGGCACAGGGGCAGGTCAGAATTGGAAGGGGGAGGGTGTGTCACAAGTTGCCAATTATTGCACAAATGACGGAACTGTAAGCTTGCTCCTCCAAGTAAAGATGTCAATATCCAATTTACAACACTATTCTTGAAACCTTTATCTGATCAATTATGTGAAAAAATGTTTTTCGAGGTTTTAAAATGTTTAATTCTGATAATTTCTCTATGTTTTCCTTTAGTATAAATGCGCAAGTCACTTTTATAGAAATATACCACAATTGAAAATTATTCATACATACACTGTTAAAGATACCCTTGTGAATCGAGCATTGCCATTTTTTAATTGAGGGTCATTTGAAATTACGTTCACAAAAATGAACTTTATGGTCTATAAGAAAATCTTCCAAAGATTTATGAATCAATGTATATTGTGTATTGTGTAATGATGAACTCAAAGTTATGATTAAAGTTAATTATAAATCAATTGATGTTGGATTAAATTGATTGAGAACTGCTGCTGGTTATATCTGCTCCAGGTTCCTAATATCTTCAATTATACTCAATTATATCATATTAAACTATTGAGGAATTTTCCGGAAATGACCCACCACGATCTTCCACACCCACCTCCCTTCACCCCCCACCACCTTCCCCTTGTTTCCCCTACTCCCCCCCTTTAACCTCTCTTCCAGCCCACCTTCAACCCAAGACCTGGAGAACCTCGATAGTAATTCATATTTGATATATTCGTGCATATAATTTAGGTAATAAAGGATTGGATTGAAACTTCGGCACTTGATCTATAGATAGATAGATAATTAGATTGATAGACACCAGTTCTATTCAAACCATCCCAGTATCCTTGATATACTGGATAGTATACAGATATGTCAGGGATAGGGTAGGGATAGGGTAGGGATAGGGTAGGGATAGGGTAGGGTATGTAACCATGAAAAGATAATGCAGAATGAGTTGGTGGTAGCATGAGTTCCATGAGCTGATACAATACAAGAGAATCTGCAAACTGTCATCTTCTCAATCCCTGTCACTGATCAAGGTCTAAGGTTATCTAAGCACTGCAAGCACTGCATTGATTTCATGCTCTATACAATTATGCAATTTTGTATATTTGAGAACTAATAGAAAATTCAAATTCATTGAACATGAAAACTCTGCGTGTTGGAAAAATCATTATAAAAATAATGCACGGATATATAATACGGTAAAAACATGTTTATGTTTCTGTAAAATGATGGATTTGTCACAAAAAATGTAATCAATCCTTGCACACAATATTAACACGGAAACATTTAGTTCAAATGTTTAATTTTAGAAAATGATTATGATTTTTTTTGTACAAAAAATAACCTTCATTTAGAACAATTCATCATCAAGTTTGCTGTGTATAATTTTATGTAAATATTTTGAAAATCTAATTTTTTTTTATTTCCTGTAACTTCTAAGTATCATCACATGTCCCTGATTATGACCATTATTTGAATGAAACAACTACAAACATCTATTAAATTCTAAAAAATTTGTTGGTTTCAAAAATCGACACTTTGCCGTCTTTCCAGAGGGGAGTTTAGATCCTTTTCTTTCGTTGAAAGGGACAGACCGGCTATGTAAGGTAGTTAAACAATATTTAATATAAAATGGTGGCGGATGAATAATGAATAAAAGATATAAAGCCCTCTCTTTATGTAAAGTAAGTATGTAATTACGTTCTCCTCTCGGTTGCTTAACAACGTATAATCTCAAGTAACCCTTAATTCATAAACGGGCGTGTTCGATTCACAACGGCAACCATTAAAACTTTATCTCAGCAACAATGAGAAATATATTCCCGTTTTTCTTTCTGGAAAAGTACGAATATCTGATAATTTGCTACTTTATCTCTGACACGTAAATCTACATGTAACTTTAAGAGAGAAACGCAAAGAAAATAGAATATATATTAGAGGGGAATTTAGAGAATCTCTCGGTATGAATTTTTTCAGTCCCTTTCAGCCTGAAAGGAAGTTCAAAGTGTACAAATCATGTAAATGTTCATAAATTATATGCAGCAGAGTACATTAATACAGCATGTTCCCTAGACTATCCATTTCAATTTCGAATTTTTTAAAGCTGTTCAATAAACTTTATAATGAATTAGGTGAATAAAAAACATCATTTGATTTATAGTTATAACGGAAAATCATCGTTTGTAAAGTGAAAGGCATAGAGTCTTTGTGAAATGATCATTGGTCAATTATGAAACCAGTCTATTTCATAATTTGGTTTTTTTTAATATTAATTTTAGATTTTCTATAAAATGATATTCCAGGGCCCAAAAAGTTATATAGTATAAATATGTGAAGTACACCTGCAGTATGGAAACAGTACAACAAAATGGCCGATTTACACTTTTTTCTAGTAAATTCCCCTCTAATATATATTCTATTCTCTTTGGAGAAACGTCACAATTAAAGATTAATAATTTTCAAGCAGAAATAAAGAATTTATCATTCATCCTTTAGGGCATCGTTGAGTTTCGGACATACCCCTCACTAACAAAGGGTCACTTAAAATTTTGTCTACAGTCCCTTTGAGATAAAAATGGCGACTCCTTCAGTTTATCACGTACCACGTGGTTCATGAATTTGAATTGTGTACGCGGCATGTGTGTATCCACTCAGTAAACCTTTTGTAATAATAATATTCGCCGGAATTATGCAAATTCTCAAATTTAGCAAATCACCCGGGGCTTCAGGCTGGCTTGCAAAATTAAGCAAGGGACTCAACTCCCCGCACTAATTATAAAATGCGGGTAATCATCATATTAAAATGTTGCTTCTCTGCTATATTGTTTTCTTTATTTTTGCACAATAATGGATTTTTTAATTTTCTTGTCTTAAGAATGTTTCAGGCGGTTTCATTAATCAATTTGATAGAATTAATTATATATTAATATAAATATTTATCATGGTCACTAAATTCCAGGTCATCCCCCCCTCTCCTTCTTAGCCTTAGATCAATTTCAGCCCAAATCACACACACTTATTATGTCAAGAACGAGAGCAAGAACGAGTATAACAATCAAAGTAGGAGTAAGAATATAAACAAGAATAAGAAAAAATATGAACAAAAGTAAGAGTAAAAATTTGAACATAAGCAAGAATATTAACAAAAATCAGGAGTAAGAATTTGGACAGAAGCAAGAATCTTAACAAAAATTAAGAACATAAACAAGAGTAAGAACACAAACAAGAGTAAGTCTATGAAAAAAGTAAGAACATGAATATGAGTAAGAATAAGAACAAGAGTAAGAACTGAACAAGAGTAAGAATATGAACAAAATAAAGAATATGAACAAGAGTAAAAATATGATCATGAGTAAAAATATGATCATGAGTAAGAAAAAGAACAAGAGTAAGAACACAAACAAGAGTAAAAACACAAACAAGAGTAAGACTATGAAAAAACATAAGAATATGAACATGAGTAAGAATAAGAACAATAGTAAGAACTGAACAAGAGTAAGAACTGAGCAAGAGTAAGAATATAAACAAGACTAAGAATTTGGACAGAAGCAAGAATCTTAACAAAAACCAAGAACATTAACAAGAGTAAGAACACATACAAGAGTAAGGATAAGAACATGAGTAAGAACTAAACAAGATTAAGACGATAAACAATAGTAAAAATATGAACAAAAAGTACAAATATGAACAAGAACAAAAAAACTCAATCAAAATAAAGCAATACAAAAATATAAAAAATACCTTTGATATGAAGAGGAAGGTTTGGTTGAGCAGGTTCCTGCCAGGGTTGCCCAGCTATATATGGATTAGAATACTCCGGTAGGTACGGAGCATTCAGGGAGTAGGATACAGAGGGAGTTCTAGAGTACCTGGAGTCCAGGCTTCCACCCTTGTTATATCTCCCTGATCTACCCTCCCCAGATACATTCTACAAAAAAGTATTGATTTTTCTGACTGAATCAAACTGAGTTTTTTTTTGAAGAATCTTTATAAGATTAAAAAATCAGGCTATATTTATTAAATTGAACATAAGAAAACTTTTTATTATAAATCTGACCTTTCCATCCCTTAATAAAAAAGCTTACCGAAGGACCATCCCATCTTCCACCAGACCCTGATGGGTCTCTCCGTCCTCCAAGAGAAGTGTCCCACCTCCCTCCACCTCCAGGGGGTGTGTCACCTTTTTTACCCCAAATTCTCATCATTTCCAAGGTCCAGGGTTCCTCCTCCTGAAACATTATTAATGCGTGACTCTCTGATCTCAGTAATTGATATTCCTAGCACGAACACGGTCTTACGCGATCCATCTTCCCCGGTTCCACGGTTCTACGCGATTCATTTTTATCTATTCTATGGTCTTGCGCAATTCATTTTCACATATTTCATGGTTCTACGCGATTTATTTTCACCTATTTAATGGTATTTCGCGATTCATCTGTACATATTCTCTGGTTGTACGCGATTTTTTTTCCTATTTTATGATTCTACGCGATCCATTTTCAACTTTTCCATGATCTTACGCGATTAATCTTTTCCTTTTTTATTGTATTACTTTATGCGATCCATTTTTTTGCATGGTTCTGTGCGATTAATATTCCTTTTCTATTGTTCTACGCGATTAATCTTACAATGTTATTTGGTTCTACGCGACTTTATTCCAGTATACTATGGTTTAGTTCGATTAATACTCTTTTCTATAATTCTACGCGATTATCTTCCACTACTTCATGAATCAGTGCGATTAATACTCTTTTTCTATATTTCTACGCGATTAATCTTTCAATATTATTTGTTTCTACGCGACCATCTTTCCCTACACTGTGGTTCTGTGGGATACACCCTCTCATAGTTTTTGGTTATGTGCGATTCACCCTTTCCTATACGTTATGGTCCCACGCGCGCAACCCATCTTTTCCTATTCTGTGGTCCTACACGATTCTCTTTACTCTATCTTATTAATATGCGATTAATATGCGATGAATATGCGATTGATCTGTGCAATCCAACTTTTCTATCTCTACACAGTATTCTTCAAGATATTCCGCAAGTATATATTTTTTTTGAAATCATCTAATATATTATTGTTGTCAATGTTATAAAAAAATAAATGAGTTCTTGCCACAAACTCGCAGACCTGATATCGCAGACCTTTGATATTTCAAACTATGAATTTTGCTCTATCAAATAATAGTTTTAAGCATAAAAGGTTTACACTATCAGGTTGCAAGATATAGGGATTAGCAAGGGGTTTCAATAAAAACTTAACATTCAATGTATATCTTTTAAAGAGTTATATGGTTGGTTGGATTTGCAAAAAATCATTAAATATTTTAGTTGAGATTTTCCCTTGATTAATGTTTGTGCTGGTCTTGAAAATTATGAAAAATGACCAGAGCAATTATAAACAGTGCACTACAGTTTCCAGGCAATTACTTTTAATTATTATCCTAGTGTTTCAGGGATGAATTTCTACAATAAATATAAAAAAAAACAATGATAATAATGATTATATAATAAAATTATAACAATTTACGATATGATATATTATATTGAAAGTTACGTAATATTTTGCGGCATCTGGGCTCGGTTCCATTTAAAGCAATGAAAATCAAGGGAAACCGGAGATTTTAATCTTAATCGATTTCAAATAAGCTTAATCGAAATATAACAAAGCAATAAAGAAAAATCAATTATGATTGGTTACTCGAGGAAAGCATACAAAACCTTATGTATTGTTAAGAAACAATAAAAACTTTAAAAATGGCGATAAGACAAGGATAAAAATTTTTATCAAATGCTTTTAAATCTTAAATCTCCCCATCCCNATCTCATTTTTCGAGATCTTTGAAATTCCCGAAACCAGAACCAAAGAGAATCGTTTTCTCAACCTGAACAACTTGAGACAGAATTTTACATCATTCTGGATGCTCCGTGCCACTGCACACGCCAAAATTACTGGATGCTCCGTGCCACTGCACACGCCAAACTACTGGATGCTCTGTGCCAATGCACACGCCAAATTACTGGATGCTCCGTGCCGCTGCACACGCCAAACTACTGGATGCTCCGTGCCACTGCACACCCCAAATACTGGATGCTCCGTGCCACTGCACACGCCAAACTACTGGATGCTCCGTGACACTGCACACGCCAAACTACGGGATGCTCCGTGCCATTGCACACGCCAAACTACTGGTTGCTCCGTGCCACTGCAAACGCCAAACTACTGGATGCTCCGTGGTGACACTGAACACGCCAAACTACTGGATGCTCCGTGCCCCTGCACACGCCAAACTACTGGATGCTGTGTGCCACTGCACACGCCAAACTACTGGATGCTCCGTGCCACTGCACACGCCAAACTACTGGATGCTCCGTGCCACTGCATATGCCAAACTAATCGAGATTAATGTTTGATCTCCTCTTTTTCTTAATCTGAAGATCATTTCAATCTTTATTCAATATCCGCAGTGTACTTTTATCCTGAAAGAATAACTAAAAAGAAGGGATTAAGCATTGATCCTCAAATAAAAAGTGCCGTTAGTGGATATCGAGATCAATCGATCGAGATTTTGAGGATCCAAAGAGGTCGATAATGAATGGTCACTGACTAAATCTAATCTGAACCCCGCATATAAAAAATCTTCTTTAAAATAATTTCATGTCGTCGCGTCTTCGCCTTCAAAATGATTGTGAGTAAAGAAATGAAAAGCCAAGTTTCAAACATTATCAATTGTTACAAAATGTGCCTAGTAAAGTGAAGTACACCCGACATGGAAATTTCTAGTCCATTGTCTATTTATTTGAGAACACTGCAGTATGAGAGGCATTATGCCTGTATTTATGACTCTGTAAAAACTTGCATTTTTATTTAAAGAGTTTGTTTTATGACATGCTTCCGAACCATTCATTGAAATCATAAATTTAAACTCAGATTTTAGACGCAGCCCGACTTCTATACTGCTGTATCTCCTGTATCGTATTCCTAGCTGTATTTTCTGTATTAGATGTCTAGATGTATCTCCTGTATCGTATAAAAAGCTGTATCTGATATCTGATTATATTTCCTGTATCTGATGCTTAGAGCAGTATATACTGTATCGGATATCTGGCTAGCTGTATTTTATGTATCAGATGCCTTGATATATTGAGGGGTTGAGGGAGTTAGCAACTTTAAATATTTCAGGTTTTCGTGATATATTGAGGGGTTGAGGGAGGTAGCAACTTTAAATATTTCAGGTTTTCTTGATATATTGAGGGGTAGAGGAAGGTAGCAACTTTAAATATTTCAGGTTTTCTTTATATATTGAGGGGTAGAGGGTCAGGTTTTCACTTTTCTTATATCTTGACGGGTAGAGGGGGTTAGCAACTTTAAATATTTCAGGTTTTCTTGATATATTGAGGGGTAGAGGAAGGTAGCAACTTTAAATATTTCAGGTTTTCTTTATATATTGAGGGGTAGAGGGAGGTAGCAACTTCAAATATTTCAGGTTTTCACTTTTCTTATATCTTGACGGGTAGAGGGGGTTAGCAACTTTAAATATTTCAGGTCTTCTTGATATATTGAGGGGTTGAGGGAGGTAGCAACTTTAAATATTTCAGGTTTTCTTGATATATTGAGGGGTTGAGTGAGTTAGCAACTTTAAATATTTCAGGTTTTCTTGATATATTGAGGGGTTGAGGGAGGTAGCATCTTTAAATGTTTCAGGTTTTCTTGATATATTGAGGGGTAGAGGGAGGTAACAACTTTAAATATTTCAGGTTTTCTTGATATATTGAGGGGTAGAGGGAGTTATTAAATTTAAATATTTCAGGGTTTCTTGATATATTGAGGGGTAGAGGGAGGTAGCAACTTTAAATTCTTAAAAATTTCAATTTTTATGGGTTTAGGCAGTTTCCTAAAGGTTATGCTTTAGTTCTAGGTTTCCTCGTGCACAAATTTGCATAAAAAATATAAAAGAACTAGAGTCGGCTTAAANGGACTGCAATAATAGAGTGAATATTTTTTCGGGCATAGAAAGAGTAGGGTGAAGGGGGGATAATTTAGACTTATCGCTTTTCCCTCTATCGTACTCATTTAAAGCAAATACCAACAAATTCCCCATGACGATTAAGAAACCCAACCCCCCCCCCTCCTCGGGAATAGGAGAATTGCATGCAAAAATTGTATCAATATATATCTGTTATGGTCCATATAAGAATATACCACCCTGCAATTGGAAAAAAATGTGCAATCATATACTTTGGCCAGCTTGCACGGGGTGTAAAAGCAAATATTTTTGACCAACAAATATAAACTTTGATTGTAGGATAATGAGTTTTTAAATATAATTTTATTTTCTGAATTTCAAACTTTTCCGTCCAATTGAAAAAAAATCAGAATTTCTCCTGATTTTCTAATTCCAATTCCAAACAAAAATTGAGAAAAAAAAACACTTTAATAACCATATTTAAATTAAATTGAAGGGAAAATTTGACAATTAAATTAATTTTTTTTAAAGGTTTGTTAAATTAATGGATAGTAAAATATGAGCTTAAGTAAAATATGAGCTTAGCTTGTGAACTTTAATATTTTCTCTTTGAGCTTGACATTTTATGACTTTAATATATTCAAATTTGCTCACATTTTGCATATTCTTTAATTACTCAATTTATATGCAATGACGTATATGAACATTGAAATATCAACCTTTTATAGATAAAACTCAGCAGAATACAACTTTTTTGCAGACTTGCAAATACACAGGGCAAACTTAAGTAATCTTTGCAAAAATTATTCCCATAAATATATTAATTTTCAACCCTGTCCTCCCATAAACAATTACCTACCTTCTTTACTCTTCCCATAAACGTGTAACCCTCTCCTCCTCCCATACATGTATTTATCCCTTTTCCCTTCATCCCATGAACATGTACCTTTCTCCTCCCCTCCTCCCATAAACATATACCTTTCTCTGAGAGAGAGAGTCCTTCTTCATTACAAGAATAATTTGTCAATATTTTGAGTATGAATAACAGGCAGTCCTGGGGAGAGAGAAGATAGTTAAATATATAGATGGCACACGAACAAATAAGGGAAGAGGGGCTAGGGGAAGGGGGGTAGGGTGCTGGTATTAGAGGGGTGTGATATGTATTAGAGGTGTGCAATATAAAGTTTTTACGAATAAAAATTAACGTGCTAATTCAAAGATTGGCAAAGACTGATTACTCTGGACGGATTAGAAGATTAAGATGAAAAGAACTGAACGCTGCAAGCCCAGGTATCGTATTCAAACCATTTGGCATCATCTCATACACAGATAGACAGCTAGGCATCAGACAAAAACCTAATTGATGCAAGAAAAGAGAAATTGACAATCTTGCACTTGAAGAGGTAACGGGATCATTAATTAATTAGCTTAATTAACAACCAAATATACTTTTTCATTCTCATTGATCCACCCCGATACAAACTTAATCATGCGCATTCAAACTCGTCAGGTGTGTACTGTTGGGTGTACTATGTACTGGTCAGATTCTAAGTTTTGTACTATTTGTGTACTAACATACGTACTTTTTCCTTTTTCCTCAACAGAGTTTCCATGTTTTTTGTTCTAAATGGTGTACATTAAAAAAGATTCCCACTTCCATTTTGAATTTTAGAAATAAAATCTTGCGAATTCATTTTTACCTCATATCTAGTCCAAACAAAAAATCAGATTTGAAAATGATTTAGCAGTTATTTTTGGTCATCTGCGACCCGGCGTTGCAAATGGCAGCTGCCAGCTAGCTGGACAGTAGATATTACACAGACCTTCTACACTTTATACACTCCACAGAGGTTTTTATTTGAGCCCAACTCAGGGTTAACATGGCAAGGATTTTACTGCTATCTTCATTGTGTTTGCTGTTTATTACGTATCAGTAATAATATAAGATTCTTCATTTTTAGCTTTCAGTCATACCATACATTTGAAGATGCAGAGCAGAGCAGATCTTGTTACCCTATTTTATCTGTGGAATTATATATGTAAAGGGTGAACCTAAAAAAACCACACAAAACGGATTTTTTGGATTATTAATAAGAAAATCCATATAATAATGGATGAAAATCTGCAAAACTTTTATTTTGGGACCAGTTGAGAGTGAATCTACCAACAAAAAATGGATAAAAAGCTTAAATCCATCTTGAAATCACAGATACAGACCTATCTCCAGAAAAAGCCACATGCCAGTGATGGTAAAATAATAAAGTGGCTGTATATTGGTGCAGTCCCCGGTCCTGACACTCTCAATGCAATCAAAAAAGAAAGTCTGAGAAGATTTCTTGTCTACCAGAAGAAGAAGTTTGCAATGCATGGGTTCTGTGCTGATCACCTAAAGGTGAACAGACAACCCTCTGTTCCAGGAAGAAAGATTGCCCAGGTGAAGAGACTGATGAACAATAAGGAACGCAGGAGCATCCAGTCTGTTTCTAAAAGAGTTGGAGTCTCTCTAACATCAGTTGTAAGAATCATGAAAAAATATGGATATAAGGCATACCACAAGTTTAAGGTACAGAAAATGTCAGATGACCATAAGGAGCGGCGTGTAGAGTGTGCAAGGATGTTCCTTAGTGTTTATGGGAGAAGAGTGATCGAGGAATGACAGAAAGTGGGGAAAGATCATCAATACTGATTTCAGTGCCAAAATCACTACTTATGGCCAATAGAAAATGTTTGGAGTATTCTTAAGGGAAAGGTTCCTGAAAAAGAATGCTCTAATGACCAACAGCTGAAGAAAGCCATCATTACAGCATGAAGAGAAATTGACGATGATATGTAGACATTTGATGGCATCTCTGCCCCACCGGCTACAAGATGTTATAAGAAAAGAAGGCCGTCAAATCCAGAAGGAAGACTATTGAAAGTTTCCAAATACTCGAAAATATATGTAACCACTAAATATATCCAATAAAACTGTTTGAATCAGAATGCATAAAACAATTAGAGAAGAATTTGTATTATGTGTGGTTTTTTTAGGTTCACCCTTTATTATATTTATCACTCAATTTTTTGGACCCCTGAACATTAGAGGATTTTTATATGTAAGTGTCTCGATTCCTTTTGATTTTCCTTGGATTTGGATCTGAAATATCTAAAATAAGCTTCCTTCCACGATCTTCTAAATGCTGAGAGCAGGGCGCCATGACTTCATACTTATTCTTTTAATGTACAGGGTGTCCCAATAAACATGGGAGTTCAGTGACGAATACGATATCGTCTTTTCAAATAATTCTTTGATTTAGTATAGTGATACCTACTGAGAAAGCTGTAATCTGTAAGAGTTTCGTCTGCTTTGTTTATAACTTGTTTGTTTATGTTTTGACTGAATACGGTTGTACTTAGTAAAACAAGATAATTACAGTATACAAACAGAGTAAACTTGTCCGTTTTCACTGTTCATCTTGCGGAGACATTATAGACACATCTTTTCAGTCTTTTATCCTTTTCATAAAATAAACTCTAGCAGACATTATGGCTTTTGAAATCAGGTATTACAATGCTAATTCATAACAAAGACAATATCGAATTCGTCACTGAATTCCCATGTTTTATGGGACACCCTGTATATAAACTTATAAAAGACTCCTCTGCTTATGATTTTATAAACTGACAATCTGTATCCAGCTTGAAGAACGCTTTGGATACTTCCAGTACCCTGGCAATTGGAAACATCTGAAGGAAGCCAACCTTTGGAATTTTTAAGCCACATTTTTATAAAGTACCCATCTCTGGTCAATGTAATCTTCTTCGTTATGTGTACGTCGATGATTTTGAAAATGTTCAGCTGAATATTGTAGATTTACAAGAAATTAGAGAAGAAATGCTAGGTTGGAACCTTTGTACATTTTATGTACATTTTCTTCTTATTGAACAGTTGTATGTTTTATAAAATATGTAATAACTTGTACAAAGAAGAACTACTGTACCGACATGTTAATACATATCATATGTATACAATGTACAAAAGTATAGTAAATGTTACTGTACACCCTGTGTATTGTATGTATTGTATACATTGTAGAAAAGTATAGTAAATGTTAATATACACCATGTGTAGTGTATGTACTGTATACATTGTAGAAAAGTATAGTAAATGTTACTATATACAATGCATATTGCATATATTGTATAGAATATACAAAAGTATAGTAAATGTTACTTTATACCATATTTAATGTATATATTGTATAAAATTAAATGTTACTTTATACCATGTGTAGTATAAAATATACAAAAGTATATCAAATGTAAGGTGTATGATTGTATGAGCAAGTATGTGAGTTGTTGATATTGCCTGAGGGTCTGAATTGAGCAATTTTTAGAATTTCTCCCGCTGGCAAATACAGTAAACATACAGAGTATATATAATATATAATATCATGCACATGTACATATTTAGACATTTAAACGTTACACTGCAAACTGCAAACTGCACCAAACGGAGAAGGTTAATTGTATGCAGCTCTGGTGGTAGGGCTTTGTGACCTCGTAGCTTCTCTAGTTTTGTATGAAAAAGCAAATTAATCTGTTTGGTTACGCATTAAAAAATTAAAATATTCTTGTTCTCCTCCATAACTCATCAATAAGAGGGTTTTAAGATTTTTATATGCGTGCATTTTACCTTAGTTTAACGTGATTTATAGTTTTAGATTTCCTAATTTATAAAGATTTATAATCTTGTTTTTCTGGTTCCATCTCATCTGTATATCNATGAGAGGAGTTCTCTCTCTTCTTTTCTTTCTTTTTCTTTTTGTTTAATAATAAAATCCATTATCCAAATATTATCACGTATTCTCCGCCTCCCCATTCCCTCCATTTTTCTTCTCTTTTCTTTCCTTGAATTTTTTAAATTCTTTTATTTTCTTTGATAATTAGATTTATTATCCAAATATTATCCTCTATTCTCTCTCTCCCCCCCCCTCTCCCTCTCATTTATTTACTTCTATTTTCTTTGATGATAAAATACATTATCCTTGCATTATTCTCTTTTGTGAAGAAATGTAAATTTAATCAGGAATAACAGGCAATTCTGGATATCCAAAATGTATCTATTTCGCTATCCCTATCCTGAATCCCATATTATACGCACCCCTAGCTCACGCCCCAGTTCAGATTATTAAAGTCAAAGATCTAATTTACCCTGCACAATTGGATAGCCTTAAAAAACTGTAGACAAAGCATGAACCATCCTTTGATTTTGGAGTAAAAACATCTAACACGTACATTTTGTTTCTCACTAAACCTTTTTTCTTATTTCTTGATATTATTTTCCATGAAACGTACATACATCTATATTCTTTTATTTTTGTTTACAAATGTTAATTTAATGGCTTAATTGACTGCAATCTAACGTAAAGGGGGGGGGGGGGGTTTACAGTTCTGGGAAATTCAAAGAAAATAAAAGAAAGGAAACACATTTATAAAACGTCAGAATTCCTAGCTCTAGTTCCCATGGAAGCCCGGATTTCAGAAATTATTTCCGAAGTGAAGAGCCTAGAGAGCCTAGAGAGCCTGGAGAGCCGCAGGTTCTAGATAATTTTTCATCTGGATTTGCAGAGAAACCGAACCTTACTCAAACAATTCTAACGAGGCTCTGCTCGCTTTGCATACGTAACTGTACTTATTCACAGCAAAGATAGCCAAACCTTATTTTTCAATTTTAAATTGCAGAGACATTAAACAACCTGAATTTTCTAATATTCTATCAAAACACTATTCAAATCTAAAACCAAATGTGCTTAGGATGGACCACCAATGGGATGTATACAATGTACATTTATGAAAATAGGCTCCCAATCTGTTTCCGGTTGAAATGATCTCCGCTATATTTTACTGAAAAGTAACCTTACAGCTGTGAAATGATGTGCTCCAGTACTTCTCACCAATTAATCAATTAATCTGACTCCCCCCCTCTCCTCATCCTCGACCCCCCAGGGAGCTATTTTTCATCTTGTGGATTTTTTCTCTTCAACTGTGACGAGAGAAGATCAAAGTGTGAAGGAGGGGAGAGGAAGAGTAGAAAGTCAAAGTGTGAAGAAGGGGAGAGGAAGAGTGGAAGATCAAAGTGTGTAGGAGAGGAGAGGAAGAGGAAGAGTAGAAGATCAAAGTGTGAAGAAGGGGAGAGGAAGAGTAGAAGATCAAAGTGTGTATGAGAGGAGAGGAAGAGGAAGAGTAGAAGATCAAAGTGTGAAGAAGGGGATAGGAAGAGTAGAAGATCAAAGTGTGAAGGAGGGGAGAGGAAGAGGAGACGAGATATTATAGAATATATATTATAGAATTACGGAGAAAATAATTCTCTATAAATCTTCCTCATCAAGCTTGGGCTAGTTTAGACTGAATCTCATGAATAAAGACTTGCCTGGTTCACAGTATTTACGGCGTACCACCCTCGTATCACGCGTTTTTTGATGATGAGTTATTTCGGCCTAAATAGATATTCTTATTTAGACCAGTATCTACGTACCATGTACAGTGTACATTGTACAGTGCATGTACAAAACATCCAATATTATCTGATCTCGCCAAAGACCAGTATCTGCGCAGTGTGTACAGTGTAAATTGTTCAGTGCATGTACAGTGTGAATTGTACAGTGCATGTACAGTGTGAATTGTACAGTGCATGTACAAAACATCCAATATTATCTGATCTCTCCAAAGACCACAAGTCACATGGTAGACCACCAGGAAGATTTGCTGTTAATTTAGAAAATTTGACAGTTTAGGATCAAAATAACTATTTAACATTGCAGGTGGTATCATATTTCTCTTTTTAAATATTGGTTGAAATATACGAAAAAATGTTTAAAATAATTAATCTACAACCTTTCTTTGTTCTATTTTAGTATTATTTTCAACGCACGTTTTATCATAAATAATGAATAGTCAGCAGCCAAGAACTGACAGATCTGACCGGAAATGGAAAAAATCCTGCCGGAAATCGTGCTTTAAGGTGATTTTTCATTTTATGCTTTTAACAAGTTATTTTGTCTAGATTGAAAGATTGGTTTGGTTTATAAGTTTCTCCGTCTTTACTCCGGGTAGGGTTTTATACTGCAGGAAGGAGGGAGGGTGAGCTGAGCTGCGGGGGAAAGTTTGAGAATTATTTTAATTCAAATTTCCCAGGGAGAATTAAGACATAATTGTTTTTAATGTAAAAATTATTCTTATAATGAAGTATTGCACGATATAATGGACATTGGACAGTTTAATGTGATAAAACGATTTATGCATTATTGTTTATGAGAATCAATATTTATTAGAATATATATTAAAACTCTATAAATCTGACTGCTTGAAGGGGAGACTTAGTTTATTTTTTACTAAACCACGAGTTTCCTCGACCGATTTTGCCTTAAAAAATCCCTTGCTGCGCTCTGGATGTTTTTTTGGCAAAATTGGTTTTAGAACCCCTTGTTGAAATTCCCTTAACTTTCCTGTAAAGTAGATGTAAATAATTATTAAACTGAAGCTAAACACAAGCTTGCCGTGGATCTAAAGTTTACATGCCTATTGGCTACAAAATTATAATATATAAGTTAGTGAGGTAAGGCCAAGGTGTTGCGACACATCAAAGTCGACCCAGTCTGGAAACCTTATCCACAACTTCTACAGCTGCCTGAAATACCCGTGTAATTAGATGGAAGAAGTTGAGTGTTGAACAAAGAAAACTAAAGTTTATTTCTCAAATGTGATAATTATATGGTTGGCATAGAGAGAACATACGGACAAGTGATTAACATAAGGTCAACATTTTTCTATTTATTTTATTGTTCTAGTTTAACCATAGAGCTCGTTATAGGAGACACACAGTAACTAATACTAATTGACATTGAGACTAATCATGTTAGGCAAACCTGACACATTAATATTATTTATAGTTTACAAATCCGTCACGGGAAAATAAGTTAAATAAAGGAATTGAGTCTTTGCCACAAATCCCAATTTTCTAATACCTATATTTCTACAACCAAATGATGTAAACCTTTGATATTTCAAACTTATATTGTTTGATATTGAAGAAGTCATAGTTTGAAATATCTAAGGTCTATATCATTGGGTTGTTAAGATATAGGATTTAAAACTTAAAGTTTGTGGGAAAAACTCAATTCCTTTGATAGTTTTTCATGTCTTCTATTATCTTTATCTTTTCAACCCGATGTCGAAGGCCTTATATAGTTAAAACTATGAATTATGTTAGATCAAATAATCCAAAATAATAATAATAATAATCCAAAAAAACAATATCTCTGTCGAAAAAATTTAAAATTTTTTTTTAATAATAAAAAATGTTTACTCAGGAGTGTCCGCAAAAAATTTCAGCCCATTTGGTCCAGCCGTTTGGTTGGCTAGAAGTAACATATGTATGAATGTCTTGTTTTATTACATAGATTATATGAAAACTGTATGTATATATGTATATATGTATTGTTTTGTTAGGAAAGGACAAGAACGAATATTTCCTCTTTTTCTGATAATTGTTCTAATCCTATTCATCCCGCTCTGTATCCTCTTCACTCTCAACATAACTGCCAATATGACTAGATTCTCAAGGTTCGTAAAACAAGAATAATAAATTTTACAAGAATTAAAAGCAAAAATTTCTTTAGAATTTACAATGAAAAAGTTGACATTTTCAAGGCCGAGAAGAAGAAAACGGAGAAGGTAAGTAAAAAATCTTAATAATTATTGGACACAATTTTAAAAAATTACTTTAAGAGATATTGTAAATTCTTGTAAATTCTAAAGTTTAGAAAATTAAAAGTGAGCAGTGGTACAAAATGTTGTCAGCCGGTACAGCCGGTACAGCCGGTACAGCCGGTACAGCCGGTACAGCCGGTACAGCCGGTAAAACTCAAAATAATTTGATTTTACAAAAAATAGGTTAGCCGATGCTTTAGTATTTAAAGTTAACTTCAGAAAAAAATATTAATTTAATGATTCTAATATGATTATTTAAGCTGCTGAGTTCTCTGCTTCCCGACCCTCCTAGACTATGAATTTAATGATCAAGCTTTGAAAAGAACTAATGATATGCTACTAATATCATGATGAATAATGTAGAACAACTCAGAAGAGAAACGCTTTTAATTTTGAAAATGAAGGACCGCCTCTAAATCGTGGACAATGAGGCCATATTATTTAATTAAGGTTTTCATTCCGGCAGATTTTTTAGTTTTTTAGAATCCAAATAATAAAGGAATTGAGTTTTTGCCACAAACTCTGATGTTCTAATCCTAATATCTTTGCCATCCAATGTCGTAGACCTTATATATTTCAAACTATAAAATATGTTAGATTAAATATTCTAAGTTTGAAATGTCTAAGGGTTTCGTCATAAGGTTGGACAGATTTAGGGATTAGAAAATTCGAGTTTGTTGCAAAGACTCAACTCCTTTGTATGTATTTATGTCCGACCATAACTAATGAAGCCTTTGACCGATTTGCCTCAAATTTTGGTGTAACCAACGAAATGTTCTTTGCTTGATTAGTAATTCTACGTTGAGAAGGTTGACTTTGATAAGGAAAGTTTAAATCCCAGACAAAGCTGGGTTCCCAAACTAGTTAAAAACAAATAAAGAAAAGAAGAATAATGGCAAAAAGTCCAAGATTATTTTAAGCAGCAATGAATGAAAATGCATTCTTTTACGAGCCCAACCCTTGTGTAATAATCATCTGTATACCCATAAAAATTGTAAAAGTAATAACAACAATTATGGTTAGTTAAGAAGTTGGCTGCTTAGTAGTTATACAAACATGGGTTGTATACCAATAATGACTCTATACAATGTACACAAGGGCTTTACGAATTGTGTGTAAGTGTATTGCATAATGTTATGGATGGTTTAAGGTTTATATGTACATGAATTTAAAGAATTTGAGCCGCGGCTTAAATTTTAGACGCGGCTCAAATATGGTTGGTTCCACTTAAAATTCTATTTAATGTTTCAAGATTTAAGCCGGCGCTCAATTGAAACCGTTTTTTTTTGAGATTTGAGACGGGGATCAAATTCATTCATTAAATTCGGACTCAGATATGTTTATGTATGTATGTATATTTATAGATAAGTATACAGATATGTTAAGATTTACATATATTTTGATGCACGGGTATTTACATGCATGCAAAGATAAAGTGATAACCAGAAAACTGTAGAATATGAAGATGACATTTAAGCAATACTCATTGGTAGTTAATGTGGTTAAAAATCAAATAGTTTTACTAGTAACATTATTAGGTTACGTATTAGGTGAGTTGGGCTTTTTTACATTATTTAATTACACTATTTAAAGTAAAAAAATTGGGTCTAAAAGTTTTTTTCCTATTCTAGAGTTTTCTGATTACCACTGCACAACTCTTTTTTAATCAAGTTTAAAGTTACAACTCTAAGTCAATAAATGAGAACCTTGAATTTAAAGAATACTTTTAGGAAATGGTTTTAAGGTTTTGTAATCAAGTAGAAGGAGGAGGAGGAGGGTCTGCAAATACTTTAAACAACCTAATACCGGAGTTTAATACAGAAGCCATGGCTGGGAGACATAATTGATATATTATAAAATATTGCAACGTAACACCGGCAAATATACACTCTACACTCTCTCTACACTGTACACTTTAAGCTCAACCCCATACACTCAAAATAGAAAAATCTGAAGAAGCTCAAACACAAAGCAATTCATAATTATAAATTCTTTTGAAAGAGTTGAAACCAGCCTACGTTGAATACAGACACATCAGGAGAGGGAGAGAGAGCATTGCAAAACTAATCCTTCATCGTGTACCCAAACCTTTCTGCAAGTCTATCCTGTATTGAGTTATGAGCACTCTACAGTTGGTTTAGTTACATATATCATGTATTTCAAGCCTACTTTTAACAGTTCTTGCATATTAGTTTCTAGCAAGCTTGGTGCTTGGAGCAAAGAGCAGATTAACGGGTAGTAATTATAGTCATTCTTGCGATATATATAACACACAAAATATGGTTTCCAGTTCCTTTAGTTACATCTTACTCAACAACTCTTCAGACTTATACATACAAACTTTCGGGACTTTAAGAACCATCAAGACTTTAGGAACCATCATAACTTTAAGAACCATCAAAACTTTAGGAACCTTCATAACTTTAAGAACCATCACAACTTTAGGAACCATCATAACTTTAGGAACCATCAAAACTTTAGAAACCTTCATATCTTTAAGAACCATCAAAACTTTAGGAAATATAATTTTAGGAAATTTCGTAACTTTAGAAAATATCATATCTTTAGGCAATTTCATAACTTTAGGAAATATCATATCTTTCGGAAATTTCATAACTTTAGAAAACTTCATAACTTTAGGTAATTTCATAACTGTAGGAACCATCAAATCTTCATTTCTTTGGGAACCTTAAGAAAGTGAAGAGCCTTTAGATTATAAGAGAATAAAAATCCACTTTTTGTATTTCAGTTGTTTAGCAACTTATATTTGTGATTAAAATTAGAGATAGTGTTAATGAACCGTTATTTTGAAACCATGAAATTTCTATATTTTTAACTCTGACCTAATTTGATTATTCATTAATTTTGATTATTAGATTTAACCAAATTTGCATGAAAAATTAATTATAATTAATATGTTCATGAATGTGTGCACTTTAATGAATTGAACAAGAACATCTGTTTTCAAAGCGTGAAAATATAAGAAAACAAAGAAATAACTAAATAATCCTCACAATAGTAACAATACAAACAAAAAGAATTAAAAGAATGAAAAAAGAACATTTATCTTCAGGATGTGTTAATAGGATGGTTTTAATATTTTACTAGCTAAAGGGCCCGGCGTTGCCCGGTGGGAAAAAATTTGTGAAAATAAAAAAATAAAGAAAAAAAATTTCGAGATTTTTTTAGTCCATAACACCCCCCGGTCACCATTAGTGTCCACAAAAAAATCAGTCCAATCGGTCCAGCCGTTTGACTGGCTAAAGACAACATATATATACGAATGTCTTGTTTTATTATATAGATATAATAGCTCTTCAAAATAATGCTTGATTCTAAACAACAAATAATAGAGAAAAAAAACACTTAAAATAAAAGAAACACTGCACGGTGTAGTATTCTGCAAAAGACCCAGACACAAAATGAAACTCATAACAATGAAAACCTTTGAATTCCAATATTTCCTAAATTTAAATTTGTCCATGATGCAAATTGTAATATGTAAAAAGCTTACAGTTTTGACCCAAAAACGGAATAGAAAATTTTGGAGCTGACGAGTGTTGTAATCTTAAGTTTATTGTGAATTATGATGTTTTAAACGAAATTAAGAACGATTGATTGATTGATCTGTTAGAAAACTGAAGACTACTAGCTTCATGTTTCCATCCTTGTGTGAAGGTTTGTAATAATCTATTTCATGCATATTTCTTATTCCGGAGCTATTCTACAGATTCATTATTTATCTAATTTTATAAAGTTACTAAGTAACCCAACTTTGACTGGAGATCTAAGCAATTTGTGTAGTTCTGAAGAATTATCAAATCAAAATTTGAGGCAAATCGGTCAAGGGGTTCATGAGTTATGATATGACATACAAACTAATAGACAAACAGAGATTACTGCTTTATATGTAGTTTTGTTTGAATTACGCATTTTGGTACAATGAATGAATATACGTTTACGTGCGTACAGAATTAAGGTTGATTTATGTTTACATAAATGTCAATTAAAATTCTGAAGACATATCAAAGCTTCCTGCACTTTTATTAAACCACAAATGCTTAAATCCTTGATTAAAACCAAACCAGCTGATTTTCATGAACTTCAGGTGTAACTGGAAACTGAGTCTTTATAAAAACGCAAAGTAGTACAAGTAAAAACAATAAAATAACCATCTTTTTTGTATGAGTTTGTTGTGGGTTTTCCTTATAATTGGTTATTATTTATTGAAATAAATTGTCTAGGACATTTCCTTGTAAAATCAATTTAAACAATATGATAATCGAAAAAGTATAATTATTTTTGAAATTTTAGTAGATAGAATGAAGTTGAAGTGGGTGGCAAGTAAAATTGTTTGTTTAAGATTTAGTAAAATGTCAAGGCAATGTGAGACAAGTAAAAATCATTTATAAACGGTTAGAAATGTAGAAGAAGAAAAAATAGAAGTTTGATGATTCTGTACTATTTTATTTTATATATATACTATTTTATGGAATGGTTTTTTTGCGTAGATATCTACAATTTTCTCTTCTTCAAAACTGAAATTTTTTAGATGAACCACGAAGATTCTAAAATATTGATCTCATGAACTGAAGACAGAATTTCGGATATTTTTGGTAGAACCAAGAAACTTCAAATTGTGTTAAAAGTAAAGTTCTTGCGTTTAATGATTTGATGCGGAAGTTTTTAAGGGACACCCTGAGCTATAAAAACGCAAGATCAAGGTTGTATATTTAGGTATATTGGTATTTACTATTTACTGCATACAACAAGCAAATATTAGCACAGCAGTAGTAGTAGTAGAAACATAATCCTATCCTAATATTAGATTTTATCTTAACAGAGTTCAAACCTTTCATTTCCTTATTCCATCACCCCTCCTCCCCCTCTGCTTACCCTTCACTAGCACTACTAGTACTCTATCTTATTCCATAACCATACCCCCTGCTTACCCCTTCACTAGCTCTACTAGTACTCTATCTTATTCTGCATATTCTAATCCATAAAAATAAACAGAATCTATGTTACACACACAATTTTACGTCCAAAATACTTGGACAACATTTGAACATGCGTAAAACGAAGAACTTTAAAACCCCCCCGAAAAATCGGTAGAACTTTAAATCCATGGAACTAGAAACTTTCGTAAATAAAATAGAACTCAAGATCATTAAAACCCCAAAATAAGCAATTACATTTAATTTGGAAAAATAAAGATTATAAAAGCCAGAGAAGCTCTATAGATTATTAGAATAATTCAGAGACCTTTAGAAAGCTCGAAAAAAGGCAACCGGAGAAACCCGTAAACGTTACTTGAATTTTGTTTATTCACTTTCTGGAATTGTTTCTACTGAATATTTCTAGAACAAGGTTTAATATTTTCAACCTTTGTTAGAAGCCAGGGAGGAGTAATGTTGAAAATATCCGCTCCGAGTCGACATTTGACCTCGTTTGAATATATATATATTATAATCTACCTTTTACTATTTCAAGTTTTCAATCCCATCCTTTTCTTCAAATTAGAATCCGAGAGTTCCTGAAAAAAGTAATTTTTAGAATAATTTAATTGATTTTAGAAGAAAGATAAACCCCTGTAGAGCCGGGATTTGTCATTACTGACATTTGACATTTGCTGAAAAGTTTTCAAATCTATTTTCATTGATGAGAAACCCGGCTTTCATGCAAATACAAAATATTTTCCTGTTTTTCTAATTGGATTTTAAATATAGGATTTCATCATATCCGTTCCGTAGAAATATTTATAGTTGTGAGAAGATTGTTGTAAAGAGGAGAAATAGTATTATTATTATTTTCCAATTGTAAACTTGTTAAACATGTATATTCTCAAATTATGGCTAACAAGACTACAATAAGATTGTTGTAAAGAGGAGAGATAGTATTATTATTATTTTCCAATTGTAAACTTGTTAAACATGTATATTCTCATATTATGGCTGACAAGACAACAATATGATTGTTGTAAAGAGGAGAGATAGTATTATTATTATTTTCCAATTGTAAACTTGTTAAACATGTATATTCTCATATTATGGCTGACAAGACTACAATATGATTGTTGTAAAGAGGAGAGATAGTATTATTATTATTTTCCAATTGTAAACTTGTTAAACATGTATATTCTCATATTATTGCTGACAAGACAACAATATGATTAAATTATATACACTAAAAGAATAATGATGATTTGAAATATATCTGTAAATCAACAATTCATAAAATCAACAAAAATAATAAAGAGCAGCGATTGAGTTTTAGTTTATAATATAATGGTCTGCGACATTTGGTGGCAAAACTATAAAGATTGTTATATTAGAGTTTGCGGCGATTAATAAGTTCCTTAACAAAATTTTTTATAAATAATTAGAATCTCAAATTAAAGAAAAGTGTAAGAGCAGGAGCAGGAGAGAAAAGAAGGATAATTTTAAAGAAAGAAAAAAAATATCAAACGTGGAGAGAGCGGAGAGAGGGTTTAAGAGAAAATTAATTGTATCGTGTTCTAATCAATGATTGGGAGGAGATAGTATAAAAAATCTATCCATCTCTCTACAGGAAGGGAGGGGAGGAAGGGGAGNGGGGGGGGGGAAGGAGGCCCAATAATTCTGCTCAGGATGATTTGTATCCTAAGGATTGATGAGAGGGAGGGTCTAGCCGTCTCTAGATTCTTGGATATAATTAGTAGGAAATATCCTACACTCTACTTTCCCCTCATTTCCTGCTAAATTAGATTTTGCAAACGCATGGCTTAAATTTGCACACAGTCACAAGGTTTTTATATCAATTTTTAATTTATTCCAAACCCACCTCTTAACCATAGGATGGGATGTCAAAATAAATTCAGGCATGAACCTGGCTATAAAGTTGAATCTGAACATCAAACTGAACCTGGATATAAAGTTGAACCTGAATATCAAACTGAACCTGAATATCAAACTGAACCTGAATATCAAACTTAACCTGAATACCAAACTTAACCTGAATACCAAACTGAACCTGGATATCAAACAGAATCAAGGCCATAACCTGGATATAAAACTGTATTTTGACCTGAAACTGAATCAAAACCGAAAACTTAACCAAGATATCAAACTGAATTAAGGCCTGAACCTGAATATAAAACAGAAAACTTAATCAAGACCTGAACCTAAACCTGGATATCAAACTAAATCTAGACCTGAACCTAAACCTGGATATTAAACTGAATCAAGACCTGAACCTAAACCTGGAAATCAAAGTGAACCAAGACCTGAACCTAAACCTGGATATCAATCTGAATCAAGACCTGAACCTAAACCCGGATATCAAACTGAATAAAGACCTGAAACTAAACCTTGATATCAATCTGAATCAAGGCCTGAACCTGGATATCAGAAACAAAAGTTAAATCTTAAAGATGTACAAATGACTGTTCTTTTTTAAACCTGAACATCAGTTAGATTTTGAGAATCTTCAGTTTAAACCTTCATTTATCTAATAGATGCGTTGTGTTTTTATATTTTTATTAATTCACGTTTAGTTTAAGATTACATTGATAGAATTTAATTCCCCTACACTCAATCATGGTAATTACAATTCTACAGTGATAGGTTTACTCCCTATTCTTGATTCTAGATTTTACACAAACCCACTTCCTACTCCTGGTTCAAGATTTTACACAAACCCACTCCCTACTCCTGGTTCTAGATTTTACACAAACCCACTCCCTACTCCTGGTTCTAGATTTTACACAAACCCACTCCCTACTCCTGGTTCTAGATTTTACACAAACCCAGTCCCTACTCCTGGTTCTAAATTCTTCACAAACCCACTCCTTACTCCTCTTTCTAGATTTTCACCACTCATACAAAAGCTTATTTATAAGTTGTGATGTTAAAGTACATAGTACATAACAATCAAGGTTTCCATATTTTACGTAAGATGTATAGCTATATATACTAGCTGATGTGCCCGGCGTTACCCATGAAAAGAAAATTCAGCCAATTTGGTCCAGCCGTTAGGCCAGCTATAGCTAACATATGAATATATATATATATACGAGCGAAGAGCTTTATTATAAAGAAAGATATACAACAAAACTAGGCTATGATTAGCACGAAACATTTCTTAGGACCTGCTGAATTCAAATCAATGGACATTGAAAACCGAACCCGATAGATTTTCTCTCTTATAATTAATTGTGTGTGTGGAGTGTTGATTACTGGTGAATGATGTAACGATGTTAGGCAAGGTCTGGTTAGGAATAAATAGAAAGGAAGCTGAGCACTGATAATGTGGGTTTAAACGCGTCCCAGGATTGATTATTAATTGTAGCGGTTTATCTTACCACAGATCCATCAGTTCTATAGATGGATAGATGAATAGATTTATTGATGGATAGATGGATAATTGGTTTACTAAATACCGGAATATATGATGAATATGAAGACAGGAGAATTGTGACAAGGAGAAATAAAGAAAAAAGTTGAATTAATTAGATGAAAACCTGGAGAACAATGAGATATTTAGCTTAAAGATAAACCAGATAAACAGATAGAACTCTGGTAAAATTCTTCATACAAATAGGATTGTTGTATAATTAGACGAAAGGTTAGAAGTAGCTGGATAGAAAGAGAAGTAGATGGCATACATAAGTAGATTGATAGAAAAAGAAGCAGATGGATTGACAGAGAAGTAGATGTATGTATAGAGAAGTAGATCTATGTACAGAGAAGTAGATTGATAGATAGAGAAGTAGATGGATGGATATAGAAGTAGATGGATGGATAGAGAAGTAGATGGATATGGACGGATAGAAAATTAGATTGATGGATAGATTGATAAACTGGACAGTGAACTGATGAGAAGAGATGGATGGGTAGCTTCTCTTAGTTCTCCGGGTTCTCCCACCGGCTAGTCAATTCATATTAAACAATCTACATAGTCACGCTTCCACAGCTCACGTCACACAGATTCTACAGATTAAACATCCTTCACACATCACTTTCTCGTTTACTAACATTCTCATAGAAGACAGAATACAGACTTACTTTCAGTATTTATTTTTTTGATTAATCTTGTTTATTATATCCATCTCTGAACTGGCAAGTACTCTGTGTTTTGTGAAATTATCTAAAAAAATTCCCTCTCATTTTCCATCAACCGAACTTCTGGTTTAGTTAATCTCCGTTAAAAATTAAAAATCTCATCTTTTAAATTCGTCTTAGAAAATCTCTTCTCTGATTTAGCCTTCTTAGATCATCTCTTCTCCGGCCTATCCAAGTTTGAAGAGGGGGGGGGTCCATCCTTCTTAGATGATATCTTCTCCGATCCATCCTTCTTTGCTCATTTCTTCTCCGATCCATCCTTCTTATGATATCTTCTCCGTTCTATCCTTTTATAATCATCTCTTCTACGATCCTTCCTTCTTTGATCATCTCTTCTCCGATCCATCCTTCTTATGATATCTTCTCCGATCCATCCTTCTTAAATCATCTCTTCTCCGATCCATCCTTCTTTGCTCATATCATCTCCGATCCATCCTTCTTTGCTCATCTCTTCTCCGATCCATCCTTCTTATGATATCTTCTCCGTCCTATCCTTCTTAAATCATATCATCTCCGATCCATCCTTCTTTGCTCATCTCTTCTCCGATCCATCCTTCTTATGATATCTTCTCTGTCCTATCCTTCTTAAATCATATCTTCTCCGATCCATCCTTCTTCGATCATCTTTTCTCCGATCCATCCTTCTTAAATAATCTCTTCTCCGTTCTATCCTCCTTAAATCATCTCTCCTCCGATCATTCCTTCATTTATTCTCTATTATCTGTAATACTATCATTCTTACATTCTTCGTGTTTTACTTTCTCCGTATCTCTGAGACTGTTCTCTCTCCCTCTATCCGAACGGTTTTCCTGTTCTACCAAGTTACTAAGGTTTAATACCATGCAAACCTACTCATCTTAAACCTGGGGGTCATGAGAAGCCAAGGTAAAATACGCACTAATAAACTATAAATACAAGAAACAAACATTAAAGGCTCCAGGTTAAGTATATACGCAAATAATTAGTAGTTTCCACGTGTGCGTAAATAATTACAACCTTTAGTACAAGTATCATACACGTCTATTACACTTAATCACCACTAGTTACACTACACGACTAACCATAAAAATAAGTCCAGGAAATTTTAAAAATGTTTGGGGTATCAAAATATCAAAATATTGTTTAAAGCTTTACATTGTAAACAACTAATAAATCCCATGACCGAAAGTAATTATCCGAATTAAATTAATTATCTAAGATTAATTTGTCAAGTATTAACATGGAACATTGTTTAACCATTGGGTTTAATTACAGCTCTCCGACCCTCTACATATCTCTCCAGTCACCCAAAGGCGGGATCAATTATTCGTCCTTAACTGCTTAAAGGGGCTGTAGACGCAATTTATAGTTTCGGGAGTTGCACGCCCGATACACAACGGTACCCTTGAACCTTTATGTGACAGTTTTTTTTGTCTCTGTTACCTAAATCCGCAAGTTCTATTTTGCAGAGAATCCAAAATTGGAAATTATTAAGTTTTAGATGAACAACCAGTTATTCAAAGGTTTAGATGGACAACCAGTTATACAAAGGTTTAGATGAACAACCAGTTATACAAAGGTTTAGATGAACAACCAGTTATACAAAGGTTTAGATGAACAACCAGTTATCTATCTATCTATCTATCTATCTATCTATCTATCTATCTATCTATCTATTTTTTAACAGCGGGAAATTTTATTGTCCCCCAATGTAAGTTGTCCAGCACGTACGTATTGGTTAAACACGCGAAAACAAAACTCGGAGTTTTTATTTAACTAAATGAAAGAGAAAAGCGGGGACGGGTGGTAGAGGTGGCGTTTTTGACATTTTAGTTTTTCGCCAGGCAAACACTATTCAAGATATATTCCATCTTGTGTTATTGTCCGTAGTTTAATATCAACTAGCTTGAGAACCCAGCGTTGCCCAGGGTACTCATAGTTAATCTGACCGTTTACCCGCGTTCGGGCGATAAGTACGATTTAGCTATTTTTCACTATAAAAGTAGACCCACTCGACTTAGAATCTTAAAACTAAGCTAAGAATATTCCCGTGGTTCTCCCGAGTTCCCCAATCAAAATTTGAGGCGATTCGGTCAAGGGGTTCACGAGTTATGCTCGCACATACAAACAGACAAACATAGAATAACAACTTTATACCACAAACTTAGAAACAATATTTTGTACAAATTGTGTTTAGTTTATTTCTATTTATGTACACTGTACAGTGAGCTGAAAGTTTAATTATGGAAATTATTGGATTATTTCGCGTACATAAAGTGTACATAAAATGTATTACAGTTCAATGTACAATTTTTGAGAATTCAGATCACTGTACAAAGAGACAGAAAATATCAACTTACATAATACACAATACAGGAAATACCATTTCATGTTGTACAATAATTCAATTTCTGGCATGCTATAATTTACAATGTACAAGCACAGAAATAGCAATGTACGGTCTAAAAGTATTTTTTTTAAAATATACAGTGTGTTTTGTATTATGCACGGTGTACAAGAATACAGAAAATATTAATGTACGGTGTATTATGTACGGTGTACAAAGATGCAGAAAATATTAATGTTCGGATAATTATTTACGGTGTACAAAGATACAGAAAACATTAACGTACGGTGTATTATGTACGGTGTACAAAGATACAGAAAATATTAATGTACGGTGTACAAAGATACAGAAAATATGAATATACGGTGTGCAAAGATAAAGAAAATATTAATGTACGGTGTATTATGAACGGTGTACACTGTACAAGGATACAGAACAAGTACCGTGTAATGTTTGCAACCCTGACACTTTCACATCTCTGCCTTTCCGGTAGGTAAACCAGGAGGATTGTTTAGGGTGCAGGGATCACCCCCCCNCGAATAAGTGAAAAAAGTACACGTTTGACATTGCAAAATTAAACAAATATCACGAACATGGAAAAAGATATACTCTAGTTTTCCCCTGTTTTTATTCAATTCTAACTTTTAAACTCATCATACCGTAATACCCAAAAATATGAATAAAGGAACACAATTATTTCTTCTAGTTGTGCACAAACTTTAATATATATGCGATATATACAGAATAATATATTGCATTCGTGTTCTATACAATCCAATTTTTAAAAAGAGAATAACATTCATAAAATAATGTGGACGTCATTTCAACTGTCCCTTCATTAAAGAATTAAAAGCCTTTTTTCACAACGGAACCCTGTAAACTTTAAGAAAAGGATAGTGATATCTTTGGTTTTTTGTCTGATAATTTTTATTCAGTGATCATTTTCTCAAAAAAGGACCTTTTTTGATTTATATAGCTTGGAAAAAGATGAAAAATTTACATAATTTACTTGTTTTTAGGATGTAAAACCGATATTTTTATCATAGCTAATCAGATGAAGACCTAAAGAATTGTGAATCGGGAATGAAACTCTTTTAATGGAGGATTCTTCTTGTTTAATCTCCTTTTCACCGTCTTAACCGATTTATATTCTTTCTCCTATTAATCCCCCCTCGAACTCCCACTCTACCCCATCCCACTCCCACTCTATCTCATCCCACTCCCACTATATTCCCTCCCTACTCACTAGACCCCCTCCCACACCCAATCTACCTCCCTCCCCACTATACCCCCTCCCACTCCCACCTCCACTCAACTCCTGCCCCACTATCTCCCCACATGTGGTTTCCGAAGGTGTAACAGAACAATAGTTTATATTTCGGAGAAATAAAGAAATTATCTAACTGAGTCTAGAGTAATATCCCGTGCTTTGAAATATAAGGTATAATGGTACCATGCAGTGCTTGTGGTACGGGAACTAAGTGATTCAATAAGCTGTAAAGTACAGGTGCAGGGGTATGGAGAATTCTGTACAGAACTAGACCAAGTCTCATCCTTTGTGAGAAACCCTGTAAAAAAAATTCTACGCTCGGATAAAAGAAATAATTAGGTCCAATTGAATTCCTGCAAAAAGCCTGCACTCATGCAGGTTTTGTTTGCAGAATCCGATCATGCAGATCTTGGATGAAGGATTGGGGGTTAAATACTCGAAACAGTTCCAGAAATTAAATGATTTATGTTTGGTTCTGATTGTGAAATAGATAGTTTCTAAATTATAATAGTGAACAAATATCAGGGACAAAATGGAAATTTTTAACTTATTTGTCATTTCTATGGAACTCATGCAATCCTTAATCCTCATTCTAATCAATTTCCGTCCTTTTTGGTTGATTAATCCAACCTTGCAAACCTGTTATATAGTTAAATCAATAAACCAACTGTAGAGGGGGTCTCTCATAAGAAAAGATCGATCATAACTTTATAAATAAATTCTTAGCTCTCAACAGACACCCTTCACTTAATATTCGCATCTTCCAACCATCCCCCCCCCACTTTCCTAACCATTTCCCATGACAAATATCGGAGTCAAGTTCCCCCCCCCCTCCTCCTTTCTCGATTTCTGTTCAGTGTTTAACCCCCTCACCTCTTGAATGCATCTCTGCAATAAATAATCTATTTATTTATATTATATGTATGCATGGTTTCTAAATAACATTCTGATTAAAGAAGATTCGAGCTAGGGGAATCATGAATTTAAGTACCTTCGGTCAAATAAAAAACAGAAAAATTTCTTTTGAGAGTATCCTTGTATAAGATATGTATACTAGAGTATCTCTTATATAAGATCTGTATACTAGAGTATCCCTTGTATAAGATCTGTATACTAGAGTATCCCTTGTATAAGATCTGTATACTAGAGTATCCCTTGTATAAGATCTGTATACTAGAGTATCCCTTGTATAAGATCTGTATACTAGAGTATCCCTTGTATAAGATCTGTATACTAGAGTATCCCTTGTATAAGATTTGTATACTAGAGTATCCCTTGTATAGGATCTGTATACTAGAGTATCCCTTGTATAAGATTTGTATACTAGAGTATCCCTTGAACCTTGTATCCGATTGATAACTCTCCTCTCATCTCTACCCTGGAGTATCTTCTAGACCTTGCATCAATCAGATTTGTATCCTAGAGTATTCTTTCTATCTCGTAATATCAGGTTTGGGGGTTAGAAACCAGATTGATGGATTGAATGGTTTGGTTTGATGAGGGTGTGTGAAGAGTTTAACAAGAAACTATTTAAGTTCTTTCTTTGGAGTCGTTCATTTTTTCAGTTGAGTTTAATTGCAATTTTTATCACTTATTTATCTTTTAAAAAATTCTGCATAATAGCTTTTTTCCAATCCAGCTTTAATTCTATACACAATTTTAAACTCCAATTTCCTCCGGTATATATTTATCTTTGAAGTCTTGTAATGAATCTAGACCCGTTGAAATCTCCGAAAACTTGACTCTTAGTCTAACGTCAATCTCTCTGACTCTATCTCTAGCCAAAACTCAAGGCTCTGTATACGACTGTCTAAATCGACTATTTCTATCATACTACTTTATTAATACAGGTAAATATAAACTGACCGGAATGGCCGATCAGGGTCAACATGACCATAGATAAAATAGATAACGAAACATAGATAATAGAGATCGTACTAATCATGATAACATAATTTATTACAGTCTCCCTTCAAACATTTCTTTTTAAACTTTACAGCTTTACATCTTTCGTCAATCTTATCAAAATGTTACTTTTCTTTGAAAAGTCCATGCTAGTATTTTTTAAAAAGTGTATGATCTAGGCAAAACGCTTCTATTATTATTTTTAGTATTTTTTCTCCAACTTTTTCCATGCAAAGGATGTTAAGAAAAAAATAGTTCTGATAAAAAAGCTCAACATACGGAAATAGAAATTTTGTATGACATATTTTTTTCTTTATCAAGAGTCACAAAAAACGTTAATGAAAAAAGAAATAAAAATTGCTTTGATATAATTTTAAAATATTAAAGCAGTTAAACTAATAATTTTTGTTAAACATTTAAAATAATACGTAACAAAAAGATGTTTTAATCTTCTTTTTCCATGGATGTGTTTTTTCTAAACACCCTTTACTTTTTACTTGTTAGTTAACACACTGCAAATGTATAAAATGTAAGATCACCCTCCCCCCTCTCCTCCCCTTCTTATTACAAAATACCTTTTTCAAGACTCTGATATAAAATGACATGTGACCAAAGGGTTAAAAGCATAAATAAACACTCATTACACTCTGCTAGTGAGCCCAGGATAAGTCCTTGTAATCCAACCTTCTCCCCCTCTTATCATATACAATACAAATTCCTCCCCCTTCTCTTGTCTACCCCCCTCCACCTTCTCTTTTCTATCCATAACATTGTAACTAATCTAGTTTTTGTTCCGAAATACATGAAAAGGAGAAAAAACTAAAATCTCTGTTAATGGCTGTTTGTTTGAATGTACTATCATAACTCATTAACCTCTAGAATGAGTTGGTTGGGGAATTTAGTAGAACTGCGGGAATGTTATTTGTAGGGTTTAAAAATTTTAAGTTTAGTTTGTTGAATTGGGAAAACTTGGTTTCCAGACAAAGCTGGGTTCCCAATTTAGTTTATAGCCGAGAACTGATGTTTAGGTTAATGAAAATGAGAATCAATGGTGTATAACGGGACGGGTGTTAATGGCTTTTTAGTGTTATTTTTCATTAATATATCCGACCTTGTTTTTATAAGTAATGTGTTAGATTACTATTTGTCAAGAGACAATAGGTTCAAGAGGTGATATCAGGGAGAAACCCTGTGTTTAGTGTTAATACTGGAGAAATATCATTGCTTGGAACCCTGTTTTTAGTGTTAATACAGGACAAGTATATTCCTTGGAACCCTGTGTTTAGTGTTAATACAGGAGAAATATATTCCTTGGAACCCTGTGTTTAGTGTTAATACTGGAGAAATATCTTCCTTGGAACCCTTTGTTTAGTATTAATACTGGAGAAATATCTTCCTTGGAACCCCTTGTTTAGTGTTAATACTGGAGAAATATCTTCCTTGGAACCCTTTGTTTACTGTTAATACTGGAGAAATATCTTCCTTGGAACCCTGTGTTTAGTTTTTATACAGGAGAAATATCATCCTTGGAACCCTGTGTTTAGTGTTAATACAAGAGAAATATCATTGCTTAATTGGAACTCTTTGTTTAGTGTTAATTTCAGTAGAAAATTATTCCTTGGAACCCTGTGTTTAGTGTTTATGCAGGAAATATGTCCTCCTTGGAACGGTAAATATTCAAGGATTGGCATAAGCGATTCACATCAGAACTATAAACCTCTTTTATAGTCTTTGTATCAGAAACGAAGATTCTATAATTATCATAAATTTTCTCGGTTTTTTTAGAAATATAAAAGTTCCTTTTTTTAAAAGCTGTGGAAACAGATTATCTATTGCTTGAAAGAACGTAGACACAGTAATTTGTTTTAAGGCAAGGAATAATTTTTGTTGATATTAGATGATGACATTTTTTTTTTGGGGGGGGGAATAGTTCGAATAGATTGATGGAAAATAATCATGGAAAGTTTTAGAAATTAATTTATTTTTATGATTTACAGAAATTAATTAAATCACACCATGCACAACAAATTAGAATTGATAGGTTTTTAATTTTGCCTAAATTTGATTTACAAAATTGATTCTGTAGTTTTTCGTAAAGTTCCAATTCGTGTATTGATTTTGGAACAATAATGGAAAGGTGTCAAAAATTTAAACTAACAACTTGAATGGTTGTTACTAAGTTTTGGACCAAATTTTTCTCAGATTAAAAATCGAATATTTGTACAAAAAAAATTAATACAGTTAATTTTGTAAAGTTTGATTATCTAATATCGACAACAGAATATTCTATGACTTGTTAACCTAAAACTTTTATGAAATACCTAAAGCATGAAAATGTATGCTACTTATATTTGATTTTTAAGGGGTACAAATTTCATTCAATAAACGAAAATGACTCAATATCGTGTACATGCACTTACCCTTATATTCAGCACTAAATCGCCGCAAGCTTTTTAACACAATGTTCACTTAATCCCCGCCCTGGGAAAATATCACAATTTCACGAGGATTTGCGCGCGCAGGTTGTAGGTCTGCACTCAACCACGGTTTATACACTACTGAAAGCACGCTGGCGGTTTACGCTCTGCGTACGTATACGCTCTGTCTTTAGAAATCTTAATGCGTATACAATTACGCATTATTGGCCTGAAGTAATAAATAGGATTATAGATTAAAGCCGGTGTATTGTGTTTAGGGTTTGTTTAATAAGTTGAACTGCATCTGGAGTCTAGAGCAAAATAGAAAAAAGGAAATTTTTTGTGAAGTCTCAAATGTTTTAGAAATTAAATTGTGTTTCCCCAAAGTTAATCTTTTTTAAGTCAGTTTGGTGGTAAAGTATAAAAATTTGTGAAAAAAATTGGAATTATTAGAAATGAACAAATTTCTTGAAAATTTGAAAAAGATTCGAAAACTATGAATAAAGAAACCATTTTAATACTTAAATGCTCCATATGGAGAAATTTACAGAAGCTAAAACTGATAATTTATTTAACTGGTAAATATATATCCATTGGAAAAATTAAAACTGTTAAATTTTGGGATATTAAATTTTATGATTACCGACTGATAAAATGCTGTATATAAATCATAAAACTTCTAAAATGTAATACATCACAAATGTCCACGAACCCCTGATAAATAGACGAATGTTTTTGATCGTTTGAATCTCCATTTATCTCAGCTTATTGAATATCATTTAAGCTCGTTGTTATTTTATATTTGGTTTAATCCTTATATTTGGTTTAATCCCTGCTCCATGTGTCAAGTGTTTACATGAACCAAGATACTAGAAAAGGATAAACGTCCTTCAACCCTTATATTTTAGAATTTAGACATCCTTGCCAAGTTCTGAAAATCTGTAAAAGTGTTGAGAATATACCTTATGGAAATTCTTGCATTTTATTTAGCTATAAAGATCTATGTACACTGCCCACAAACCTTCCTTCCTTTGTTTTCCACTGAGAAATTTGTGGTTGCAGTTGATATTATACGTGGTTGATGAATATGTGGCTGCAGATCTTTGGGTTGCACTGGATAAATATGTGGTTGCAATTGATGAATATGTAGTTGAAATAGATAAATATGTAAATGTAATTGATTAATATGCGGTTGCAGTGGATATATATGTAGTTGCAGTTGATAAATATGTGGTTGCAATTGATAAATAAGTGTTGCAATTGATGAATATGTGGTTGCAATTGATAAATATGTGGTTGCAATTGATAAATATGCGGTTGAAGTGGATATATGTGGTTGCACTTGATAAATATGTTGTTACAGTTGATAAATGTGTGGTTGAAATTGATAAATATGTGGTTGCAATTGATAAAGATGTGGTTACAGTGAATATATATGTGGTTGCAGTTGATAAATATATGGTTGCAGTTTTTAAATATTTGGTAAATATCCGATAAAATACATGTTTATTGTGTATTTAACTCATGCCCATTTCAGATAAAATGTCTAGTGAGGTTTCGTGAATATAGATATGCGAGTTTGGGTGAGAAAACATAGAAGAGCCAGAGAGGAATTGAGATTTAGCCACAAAGGAAAGTTTTCCAATCTCTAGACCTTTGATATTTAAAATTATTAATTATGTGAGATAAAATGGTCTAAGTTTGAAATATCAAAGTTTTACACCATGAGGTTGCAAAGATATAGAAAGAGCATGGAAAAGAGAATATAAAAATATCTTACCATTCCTAAAATAAATTCAAACTGTTTGCTCTTTTCATTATTTAACGATAACTTAATATTTACTTTAAATTAAGTCGAAGGAATTGAGTCTTTGCAACAAACGCAAATGTTCCAATCCCTTTATCTAAACCACATGATGTTGTAAACCTTTAATGTTTCAAACTGAATAGATTATTTGATCTGACAGAATGAATAATTTCAAATACCTAAGGTCTCCGGCATTGGGTTGCAGAGATATAGGAATTAGAAAATCAGAGTTTGTGGCAAAGACTTAATTCCTTTCCTTGTTTGACAAAATCTAAAATTATTAAGATGATTAAAAAAAAATAATTTTATTACCCAGGAAATTAGAAACGAGACACAACAGTGTATTTCTTTTTTCATTTAGGAGGGAAACCTTTATAGAGGCTGTAAATACCTTTATAGAGGCTGTAAATAAGTAAAATTTGGAAAATATGCAATATTCAATTTTAAATTACAAAATTTTAGTTTAAGAAAATATTAAATAATAAAAAAAATTTACAGATGTCCTTCTTCAGGTTTAAACAAAGAAGACATGAATAACTATTTTAATTGCACGATGGAAAAAATCATAATTTTTGTAAATCTAGAACCATATCTCAAATGTTTCCTATTTGTAGGCTGCGACATTTGAAGACATCATAGTCAAAATGTCAAAACTCAAAATCAAAAATTAAATTATAATATTTGTTTTTTTAGTTCTTTTTTCATTTCAGTTATACTTTTTACATTCTTTCAAATTCCATTCTTCTCTTTCAATAAATAATAAATGTGTACTTTGTTTTAAAAAATCTGTTACAGTTACTTAATAAATTAAACAGATATTTCGATTCTATCTTTATTTTTTAAATTTTATAATGTTTATTGAATAACAGATATGAGCACTGGAATAAACATTTAAATCTTAATATTATTGTCAATAACAGAAACTACTTATACATTCATTATGTAAAAATCAATGTATTTACACAGGACTCGCGAACTACAAACCAAGTTAAAACAATTTAGCAAAGTTCATAAAAGGCACAAAAAAAATGCGAGAAAAAATCTTCGAGCCATTAAGAAACCTTATCTAAATTTTTCTAAATTTTAGTTAGTATTTATGTGAACCGATCATAAACGTATTTGCAAAACATATATAAAAATCTCAACTTCTATAAAATGGTAAAAATCTTTAGTCTTCAATCTTCACAATTTTCCCCTCTTTGTTCCTAAAAACAAATAAAGTGTGAAATTTCAACGCACATTATAAAAAATTTAAAAGTTATATAAAAAGTAGAACTCAATGAGAATCTAAATAATTTATTGTAGAACACAAAAAGATCTTAAATTCGTTCTTAAATGTGAGCCATGCAACAATAACATATTTATAGATTAAATGTGTTTTTTTTTTGAGATTCTGTTTTAAAATATTCTTTTAAAATCTTCATCTTATACCTATATTCCCATTCTGTAACCCCCCAACCGTCTTCACCATTTATTTTATATCTGCAAATAAAAAATCGTTTGAACAAAAATGTTTTAGAACAAATTAGATTAAAAGCTTACTTTGCAAACCGTTCAACTATCCTTGCCTCCCAATCATGACCATAGTACGCTCTTCCTTTCTCCTGATGTACCAGGGACACCTAGGGTATCTATATTTTTTAAGTAGTAATCTCTGGTTGTCTGCATTCTTTGGATGTTAGATCATAACTTATTAATTCCGATTTGACCTATCGTAATTGTGTCTTGCCACAAACTCAAATTTTCTAATGTTTATATCTTAAAAATCTTTGATATGTCAAGTTTGCATTATTTGACCCATCAAGATTTATATAATATATAATATAACTAGGCTTTTAAGGCGCTTCGCGCCATCTTCCATTTAAATTGTGAAAATGTTCTTTTTGTTTACATTTTAAAACAAAGAAGAAATTCTTTTTTTAAAAAATTTGCGGATTTTCAAGAATTAAATTTTTGTTACTAAATTAAAAACCTTTAAAACACATTTTTATTTTTATCATTCCTAAACCTTCCCTGTGGTCACGTGATGTCCCACAAAAAATTTGGGCTCGATCGGTTCAGCTGTTTTGACGTTTATTGGATACAAACAAACAAACAAACAAACAGACAACCGGACAAGCTAAATTTATATATAGATATATATATAAAACAAACAAAGCTGGAGTAAGGTGTATAGTTGATCAGAAAACGGTGTCCTCATATTGAATATAGTTGGTTTGTTTCTATCCAATAAACGTCAAAAAAGGTCAAAAAAATTCAAATTAGTTTTAAAACTTTTTAACAACAGAAAAATCTTCGAAATTTTTCAGTTTTTTATGTACGATGAAGAAATGATAGCACTACACATAAAAGCTAAAATTAACAGGAAATGGGCCGTAAATTCTAATTAATAAAAAACAAAACAAATATGTTTATATATTTAAAATATTTTGAATGATACGTAATTATTCCCAGAAATTGGGTCACTAGATGAAATTGAAAATATAAAAATTTATGTTTTAATCTGACAATCCATGATTATTAAATTGATATCGGCCTATATTCTTTGATCACCCTGTGGGTTCAGGAACTGACCATTATTCTTTGATCACCCTGTGGGTTCAGGAACTGACCATTATTCTTTGATCGCCCTGTGGGTTTAGGAACTGACCATTATTCTTTGATCGCCCTGCAACCCTGTGGGTTCAGGAACTGACCATTATTCTTTGATCGCCCTGTGGGTTTAGGAACTGACCATTATTCTTTGATCGCCCTGCAAGGTTCAGAAACCGACCATTTTTCTTTGATCGCCCTGCAGGGTTCAGAAACTGACCATTATTCTTTGATCGCCCTGCAGGGTTCAGAAACTGACCGTTATTCTTTGATCGCCCTGCAGGGTTCAGAAAATGACCGTTATTCTTTGATCGCCCTGCAGGGTTCAGAAACTTACCGTTATTCTTTTATCACCCTGTATGAATCAAGAACTGTACATAATTCTTTGATCACCAGTTGATCACCCTGTAGGGTTCAGGAACTAAGCCGCAAATAAGATATCAAACCTGAACGTTGTACCAAACATCTCCAGCTTGAAACCTAAACAAAAAGTATTTGTATTTGTACTGTATAATGTACATACACCAATTTAAATTATAAATCAAAATTCACAATTTGTCCTTCTTTGGAATCAAGATAACCAATGAAATAGTTTGAAATTATGTGTTCAAAACCTTGCAACGTTCAAAGTTTCAGTCAAACATATATTCTTTGTCAACTATGTGATGCATACTGTACAGTTACTGTGATAACGAATCCTTTTGGGAGACGAGGGGGGGGGGGGAAATGTCCAATAATAAACGTACATATTTTGGAAATAACAATAACGAACCTAAACCCGTAATCTGACGTATCCTCTCCTCCTTCTCCAAAGTTCCAGATCTATAACATAGTTTAATCTGTGTGCAGTATGCACAGGTACAACGTATGGCTCAATTTTTTTAGAGAAATATGACTCAGAAAGGAACTGAGTACTTGTCACAAACTCTAATTGTCTAATCCCTGTATCTATGCGACCAAATGTAGTAGACCTTTTCATATTTCAAACTATGAATTCTGTTAAATAAAATAGTCCTGTACAGTAGAAGTATACCTAGAAGTCTACCTCCTGTACAGTTTACTATGTAGAAGTATACCTGGAAGTCTACGTCCTTACAGTTTACTATGTAGAAGTATACCTCGAAGTCTACCCACTGTACAGTTTACTATGTAGAAGTATACCTCGAAGTCTACGTCCTTACAGTTTACTATGTAGAAGTATACCTGGAAGTCTACGTCCTGTACAGTTTACTATGTAGAAGTATTCCTAGAAGTCTACCCACTGTACAGTTTACTATGTAGAAGTATACCTGGAAGTCTACCCCCTGTACAGTTTACTATGTAAAAGTATGCCTGGAAGTCTACGTCCTGTACAGTTTACAATGTAGAAGTATACCTGGAAGTCTACGTCCTGTACAGGGAAGGGTTGACCGTCTCTGAGAATCCAGCCTAGTTCAAGAACAGACAAGGTGCCAGGCTGACTAACTACACCTGGGTTAAAACAAAATAAGAAAACCTTCTGTAAATTTGCGCAAATATATATATACAGGGTTACCCACAAAGAATGAGAATTCAATGAGAACTTAAAACTATTTAAGCATGACGATCTGAATGATTTATTTGATAAAAGGAATTGAGTCTTTATCACAAACTCAAATGTTATTTCCTATATCTTTGCAACCTGATGGTGTAATCCTTTAATATTTTAAACTTAGATTATTCGATCTAACAGAATTCATAGTTTGATATATCTGAGGTCCACGACAATGGGTTGAAAAGAATTAGACAGAATCAATACCTATTTATATTCATGAAAAAGAAAATAAATCATTTGAAAAATGCATGGAACTACTTATATAAGTTTCTCAAGTCACATTTATCAAAATAATAAAGAAAGAAAAATTTGTTCTTCGTCTCAAAAAAGGAATGTTAAAAAAAGAAAATTTTGCCAAAATAAAAAACTTTGTACCTAGAAACCCCCTGATACCAGATTGTGTTGTAAACTGATGAAATCCGTATCTATGCATCAAAGTCCAGTCCCTATACGACATTTAATTAGTTTCACGCTAAGCATCATTGTTATTTTTGTTTTAATGGAATTGTAACTTATATTATTATCATAATCATAATCATTGATATTTTAAGTTCATTTTTCATTTATTAGTAGATATAAACTAACCTGACAAATCCATGAGTACCTGGAGATATATAATCTAACCTGACAGATCCATGAGCACCTGGAGATATATAAACTAACCTGACAGCTACATGAGTACCTGGAGATATATAAACTAACCTGACAGATCCATGAGTTCATGGAGATATATAAACTAACCTGACAGATCCATGAGTACTTGGAGATATATAATCTAACCTGATTGATCCGTGAGTACCTGGAGATATACAAACTAACCTGACAGATCCATGAGTACCTGGAGATATAAAAACTAACCTGACAGATCCATCAGTACCTGGAGGCATATATTCTAACCTGACTGATCCATGAGTATGATCCTTCATAACATCGATCTCAATCTTCTGTTTCTCTCCGTCAATGTCTACAGTACCAGTGAGAGAACCAAACTGTTCGTAATGGTTTTGATGAGCTGAACGGAGACGAGCAAAATATTCTTGGCTCCAGGGTTCCCTGGTTTATAATTCAAAATTTTATTTTTAATCTTATTTGGTCGAGAAACTAGGATGGAGAAAATCAAGAAACTCCAACATTATGTCAGGTGAAAGTCTCTTAAGACTTTCTTTTAGGGTGCCTTTTTGAAATGAAATTTAGATCATGATCATGAAGTTTTATGAATCTAAATATAAAATGTTAATAATATATCATAAACAAATTGTTAAATAGCGCACATTTTGTGCATACAAAATATAAGAATAATAATGATAATCAAATACAGTTAATCACAAAAAAGAGACTTTATTTATTACCTGCAAACCATTCATATTGTTATTCAGTGACCAATTCGATATCGTTTTTGTTTTGAATTAGTATTGTAATACCTGATTTCAAAAGACATAATATTATATGTCTGCTAGAGTTTATTCTATTAAAACGGTAAATGGCTGTAAAGATGTGTCAATAGTGTCTTTGCAAGATAATAAAATTTAATTTGAGAAATATAAAGTTGAGTTTAGATCATTAAATCTACAAAGAGTTCAAATTCTAATATTTTGTTGACAACCCTGTACTTAATGTACAGGGTTGTCAACAAGTGAATACTCGACGCAAATCTATTTTTCTAATCCCCATATCTCTGCAACATTATTGTGTAAACCTTCAATATTTCAAACTTTGAATGTCTGTGGCAGTGTGATCTATTTATAGTTCGACATATCAAGCAACATTAGATAGCAATGATATTGGGATCATAACTTAGCTAGTGGCGAGTAATCAGCTCATCTGACTAAAAACTAAGATACCTGGCCATAGCTCTTGCAACCGTCCATGGATTCATGTCGCTGTCGAAATCAAAATGTTTGAGGTTTGTATTATAAACCAGATCTAGGTCTACCCTATACAGTTGCTTTGTACAAACATTAATCAGCTCCCCGCAGTATCTCACACTCCATTTTCTAAATTTAAATTCAAGTCAAATTATTTTTAAAGATTCTACATTTATATTATAATTTTTGAAACTTTGGGGTTCTAGGATGAGAAATTTTACGGGTTCAATATGTTTTCCTATATATCTAAAGGTTCCAGATAAGATAAGATAAGATAAGATAAAGTTTATTGCTAAAATAAATGTATATGTATACAGATAGAGTTATACCAATCACAAAATTGATGATTATATTAATAGTACAAGTATAAAGCAATTAGGTGGAAAATAGCTCTTGGCTGTTTTGATTATTTTTTCCACAAAATGGTAATAATAATAACAAAATATTTCAATTAAATAGATGTAAGGAGAACGATTAGAGATCAGGGTGCGAATTTATCATATGCAAAATAGTTTATACATAAATTCGAATAACAAGAGTTTTAAGTAATTTTCATACATGTACACAACAAATATCAAAGCATATTAAAACATATCTAATTAGTTTTACATGAATAGCAATTCGGTTTATAACAAACACATTGTCCTATAATTTTCAAAAAGAGAATTTAGTAGTCTATTTTTAAATATACTTAGAGAGTTTCTTCTTTTTAAGTCAAGAGGCAGGTTATTCCACATCTTAAGAAGAGAGCTTGATGGTAAATACTGTAATGAGCACATTTTGAGAATGTCAAGTTGATAGTTAAGAGATCTTTCAAAGTTTCCAAGCTTTTTAAAAATATTTTCAAAAGATGCAGGAAGAAGTTTATGTGTATATTTATACATAAATATAGCTTGGTTAAAGTCTATCAGATCATTAATCTTTAGAATCTTATAATTAAGGAAAAGAGGATCACTATGAGACGTGGCTTTTGAGCTATCAATTAATCGTATTGCTCGTTTCTGTAAAATGTGAATTTGTTTCATTTCTGAACATTTGTTACATCCCCAGGCTGAAATTGCATATTCTATAAATGAACGAAATAAAGAGTTGTAAATGGTTAGTTTAATATTACTAGGAAGACAATTTTTTACACTTGACAAAGCAAAAACTGCACTGGATGCTTTGTTTTTAACCGCCTTAAGATGATGGTTCCAGTTAAGATTTTCGTCTAAATGAACACCTACAAACTTAAAAGATTCATTTTTGCATCCAGTTCCTACTCTTTCTATATCTTTATTATCTATTTGAAGATTAAGCGTGGTGATACTTACATCTTCTTTTTTATTTTTGAAGAGAATATATTTGGTTTTAGACGCATTCAAAGTCAGTTTGTTTGCTTTAAACCAATCTTCTATTTTAGAAAGCTCAAAATTTGCCAAATCATATAAGCCGTGTAAGCTTTTTGAAGAAAGTTGCAGTGTTGTATCATCGGCAAAAAGAATTGTAAAAAATTTCGATGCTTTAGGAAGGTCATTGATAAGAATTAGAAATAAAATTGGTTTTTTATTTTTATTACGAGTTCTATGGTGTATACCTCAGAGGAATTACTGGTTCTAGATGAATACTTGAGTGATTTTACTGGTTTATATGTATACCTAAGTTGAACTACGGGTTCTAGATGTATACCTGAGTGGAACTACGGGTTCCAGATGAATACCTGAGAGGGTCTACGGGTTCTAGAGGTATACCTGAGTGGAACTACGGGTTCCAGATGAATACCTGAGAGGGTCTACGGGTTCTAGAGGTATACCTGAGTGGAACTACGGGTTCCAGATGAATACCTGAGAGGGTCTACGGGTTCTAGATGTATAGTGAGTGGAACTACGGGTTCCAGATGAATACCTGAGAGGGTCTACGGGTTCTAGATGTATACCTGAGTGAAACTACGGGTTCTAGATGAATACCTGAGAGGTTCTACGGGTTCCGGATGTATACTTGAGAGGTTCTACGGGTCCTAGATGTATACCTGAGAGGTTCTACGGGTTCTAGATGTATACTTGAGAGGTTCTACGGGTTCTAGATGTATACCTGAGAGGTTCTACGGGTTCCAGATGTATATGAGAGGAGCTATGGGTACTACATGTATACCTGAGAGGTTTTACTAGGGTTCTAAATAAATATCTAAGAGGAAATATGGTTTTATGATGTATATATGAGAGGAACTATGGGTTCTATATGTTTACCTGAGAGGAACTATGGGTTCTAGATGTTTACCTAATAGGAACTACTGGTTCTAGAGGTTTTATGAAGTTTAGATATATTTACCAGAGAGGATCTACGGGTCCAGAGTAATGCCCGAGAGATGTACCCAGATAAACTAAGGGTTTAAGATGTATACCTGAGAGGTTCTACGGGTTCTAGATGAATTCCTCCTCCTATCCAACCTTCAGATTCAGATTCGTTCTTAATTAGAGAAAGTATTTCGATCTATTTTTAATTCCAGACACTATCAAGATTGTTTGTGCAACATTTATTCAAGAACCGTAACCTTCCAACATTGTAAATTCAAACCGGTTTAAGAAGGTAGGACAAGTATTTGCATTATCAATTCTTTAATGAAAGAATATATGATATATATGTATTTTTGCATTAGGTACAATAATTTATAATTTCTAGATTATGCTAATTTTTAAATCTTTAAACCCGACAGTAAGTTGAACCTGTTGTATTGCTGTTTCTGGATGGTTTGGATACTGAAGTAATCCTACTCCAGGTATATACAAGAACAGCATACTCTGCATAATTCTACACACAGATGGATAAACAAGTTGAATATATCCTGTGATTTCGTTTTTTATAACTAGAACCTTTCCTATCCTTGCTCCTCAAGTGCAACAAAACTTCCCTGTTCTATAGGTCCTGGACTGAAACTAACCTATCCTGTCTCCTATCACCTACAATAAAACTAACCTATTCTATCTCCTAGCTCCTATTGAATAAAACTAACCTAACCCGTCTCCTAGCTCCTGGATTAAACTAACCGATCCTGTCTCCTAGCTCCTTGAAAAAAACTAACCTATCCTGTCTCCTAGCTCCTTGAAAAAAAACTAACCTATCCTGTCTCCTAGCTCCTGGAATGAAACTAACTTATCCTGTCTCCTAGCTCCTGGAATGAAACTAACCTTTCCTGTCTCCTAGCTCCTAGAATAAAACTAACCTATTCTCAATAGCTCTTTAAATAATGCCAACCTTTCCTGTCTCCTAGGTCCTTAAATAAAACTAACTATCCTGACTCATAGCTCCTGGATTAAACTAAGCTATCCTGTCTCCTAGCTCCTTAAATAAAACCAACCTATCTTGTCTCCTAGCTCCTTGAATAAAACCAACCTATCTTGTTTCTTAGCTCCTTGAATATAACTAACCCATCCTTTCTCATAGCTCCTTGAATATAACTAACCAATCCTGTCTCCTAGCTCCCGGAAATAAAACTATCCTATCCTGTCACCTTGCTCCTGGAATGAAACTAACCTATCCTGTCTTCTAGCTCCTTGAATAAAACCAACCTGTCTTGTGTCCTAGCTCCTGGAAAAAAACTATCTTATCCTGTCTCCTTGCTCCTGGAATGAAACTAACCTATCTTGTCTCCTAGCTCCTGGAATGAATCTAACCTATCCTGTCTCCTAGCTCCTTGAATATAACTAACCTATCCTGTCTCCTAACTCATGGAATATAATTAACGTGTCCTGTCTCCTAGCTCCTGGAATAAAACTAACCTATCCTGTCTCCTAGCTCCTTAAATAAAACCAACCTATCTTGTCTCCTAGCTCCTGGAATAAAACTAACCTATCCTGTCTCCTAGCTCCTTGAATATAACTAACCTATCCTGTCTCCTAGCTCCTTGAATATAACTAACCTATCCTGTCTCCCAGCTCCTTGAATAAAACCAACCTATCCTTTCTCCTAGCTCCTTGAATATAACTAACCTATCCTGTCTCCTAGCTCCTTGAATAAAACCAACCTATCTTGTCTCCTAGCTCCTGAAATAACAAGATAGACGCCATCTTTGTTTGCTCCACCAAACCAAACCGCATCTACAGCCAACGGGTGTTCGCCTAATTTCTAAAGATCGATTTATTATTTCTTGCAAACTTGTTGAAGGATAACAAATAAATTGGTATAACAATTTTACAAAGTTTCTTTGAAGTAATCAATATTAAGTCAGGAACATTTGAATATAATGGAGTTAATTGCTTCATAATTAAAGTTTATCCCTTGTGCACTTTTAATATTATAAGTTTAAATCATCCGATTGCAAAATATTAAAATTTCTCAGCTCATACCAATTTATACTCATCTCTGATTAATTGATTGCTGGATTATTGGGGGGGGGGGGGTATTATTTCATGGGAATTTGTTTAGCTTAGTCCTGCTGTTTAAAGTTTTCTATAAGAAAATATTACTGACCTGAGGTAACTCCATTGTGTTTATATCATCATTTGCTTTCAGACCATATCCAGCCTAGAAATTATCCAGCTTGAAAACTTTATCGGGTTTAATGAAAACAGATTATGCCACATCTCAAAATCTTTGCAACCCGACAACATAGACCTTTTATATTTTAAAGGTTGCAAAGATAAAGAGATACGAAAATCTGAGTTTCTGGCAAGAACTCAATTACTTTGCGAAAATATTGCAACTAAAGTGAAATCATCAAAGTTTACTCCTTTCTTTATAGAAGTAGAAAAATTGTTTCTCCAAATTTTAACAATCTGTAAACAGATTTAAAAAGCAAAGATTTTAGTGCACTTAATTGTGAACGGTTTATGGCATTATTTGGGTGAAGAGTCACTAAAATTTGGTTTACAATCTTATTATTAAATTAATTTTAAAAAGTAAAATTATAACCTTTTTGTGCCCAACTGCTCCAGTCTTCTTCCTTTTGTTGTATTTTATTCCTATTTATATATATATAT
>NW_019396648.1:32784-43447 GCF_000591075.1 Eurytemora carolleeae | reverse complement strand
GGGCTCACAGGTTTATCACAGTATATATATAGAGAGATTATTGGTATAGATAGACAACTTGGGAATAAAGTTAATTTTATTCCAACAAAAAATGAGACTTCAAGAACATCCTTAAATTCGCTAAGTTACACGAACTGAGGTCAAAACTTACGATTAATCCCTTGGATCAAACACTTTCTTTTGCCGTCTCAAGAATTACGATAATTACTGTTGGATATGGTATAGAACCCAGCAGGGATAACTCAGAACAAGAAATCAAGCACTTATCTCCGAATATAAAAGTTAAGTCACAACATGGATATCGAGATCAAGCGTTGTCGATTAGCGATATCTTACATAAAAGTAAGAACTAATACGGCAAAAATTCCGCTGTTTCTGGTTAACACTGCAGTATATCGAGAGCTTTCATATATTATTACGTTAATTAAAGTTCTTCTAGGTTTATTAACATCAGACGGACTTGTATCCTACATTATAATATATATATAAACGTACTTACATAAAGTATACTCCAGAGAGTAGAAAAATAAATATTACTAGAAGATAAAACATTTTTAACTGAATATCGGCTCAAGGCTAATTCTTTATCTATAGTGACAAACATGGATCAATAAATATACAGACATTTCCTCGCTTTTCAAAAAAAAGTTTTGAAACTTTTTGGTAATTATAAATTTGAAATTGTACAGTGCCAAGTAGAACCCTTAAAACTGCGGCAGTGGAAGACGACATTTAATCAGTCTTGTGTGTATTTGATGTTGTTAATAAGCAAATAGTTTTACTAGTAGCAGGTTCCGTAAACTGTTAGAAAAATCCTAAAACTTTTTTCGTTTAACCGAAAATGACCGAATGCATTTCGGTTAAACCAAGAAAATTATGTGAGAATCGAAAAAAGTTTTTAGAAAAATCAAAAAGGTTTTAAAACAATCGGAAATATTTTTACATTTGCCTAACTTAATACTGATGAGACAATTATCTTAAAGATTTGAAGAAATGTCGAAAAAAATTTTGATAGAACGTGATAATTCATTTTTATTTTACACGCCAGAGCAAAATTCTCTTTTTAGTTTGAAGAAAAAATGAAATCTTTTAAACATAATATTGGGAAGAAAAATGAGATTCCCTCGTATTTTCCCCATTTTTTCTTTCTTTCACTTTTCTTTTCAATAATTGCAGTTTGCCTCAGAGTTTGCCCCCCTTCTGTGTCCCATAAAAACTAAGTAAAGGTATAATGGGTACTAAGGAAACATATTAGAAACTAAATTTGTTACGTAACTTTCTTTTCCTGTAATATTTTAGTGGAAAAAAAGAAAAAAATATAAAATAAAAAGATTAACTTATTAAGAGCTTACAACAAGTCGCCGTTTTTGCAAGAGACGTCATAAAGAATTTCCTTTCTTTCTTTAAAAAACAGCTTAATAAAATCGATGAATATGCACAAATAAGAATTTAAGAAAATGGAGATTTGAAAAAACAGAGATTGCAAAACCCAGCAGCTGAGCTATCATCTGATTTTTGTTAATAGATTTTTGTTAGAATTTAAATTATAAAAATAAATATGTTAAAAAAATGTACTTCTAGCTAATCCATTGTAAAATACGTTTATGAAAATTCGTGTATTGGCTTCCAAAAAAATCGTCTAGCATCGGATATCTTCGGTACATGTTTTAAAGGGCCTCAAAAATGTGCAAATTGCAAAAAAACCCTTAATTTTTCACCTTTTTCATGCATGGATATGAATATGATATGTCGACTGTCTTATATTTATGTTTTTTTTGATATAGGAATAATGTATTTTTTAGGTCAAAACGTTTCAAGCCAACACATCCAATTGTGACATGTCTTAAAAATATTTTGTTTTGCCTAAAAAATTTGTTTTTAATGCTTGCAGTCTTTCACTGTAATTATAGCGGCTTCAAAAACTCAAAATCTCAAAATATTTATGTTTCCATAATCCACTGGGACTTTAAATCCTCCTTTTCGTGCATGAGGCCCCTCCCACCTTCTAGCCCACTGTTCCCTTAGTATGTTTCAGCAAAATGTCCTAAGTTAATTTGGTCAGACCATTATATATTATATCATTGCATTGTGTTGTGTGACGTCATATTTTCTAGGTATTTGACGTCACATGTAACCTGTTTGTATGGCACAGGGTTAGTTCTCAGAAAAAAATGCAATACTATCCAAAAAATGATAATTAATAATTTCTCTAAAAATGGTTTATTTAGAGTTTAGACTATTTTGATTAAAAATTAATTCATCATAAAAACCCTTCGTAGAGAAGTCTTGAAATGAAACCCTGTTACTTGTTTATGACGTATTGCCTGAGTTGATTCAGCAAAATGCGCCGAACCCTCCAGGTGAATTGAGCTTCGCGCATTCTCCTTATTCCTAGAGAGTTCGTGACAGTACATCTTTTCAATATTGTTCTAAACCAGCTGGGCAGGGGGCCTGCCTAGTGTGCATACTGCATATTGCGTTTACACACTGCTGGAGCAGCATTGTTCAGAAAACTTAAATAAGTTGATAATAATACGAATACGAATAATTACAAATCAGAGTAAAAAAGTGAAATGGCGCGGTTAACCAGAATAGGGGACCTAGGAGCCCTAAGAGCGCTGAGCTCTACTATTACCAGCATACAGACTATTAATCAGGGAGAAAAAATGTTGAGGGCATCTATATCTCTTCTCAGGTTTGATTATTTTTAATTTTTTGATTATTTTTATAAAGTTTTGATGGTTTTAACACATTGTAGTCCTTTTATTCAGTCGTATGTATTCCTGGTAGTCTAGTGTACCCATAGTAGTCCCGTGTACCCAGTACTTTGTAACCAATAGTACCATGTGTAATCAGTAGTCCTGTGTAATCAGTGGGCCAATAGTACTGTGTAACCAATAGTCATGTGTAATCAGTATTTCAGTGTAACCAGTAGTCCTCTGTATCAAATAGTTATGTGTATCAAATAGTCCTGTGTAACCAATAGTCAGGTGTAATCAGTAGTCCTGTGTAACAAGTAGTCCTGTATAACCAATAGTCCTGTGTAACTAGCTGTCTTGTGTATCAAAAAGTCCTGTGTAACCAGTAGGTCTGTGCAATAGTAGTCCTGTGGTACCATTGGTACTGCATGTGTGACCATTAGTCATGTGTTACCAACAGTACTATGTATAGTAGTCTTGTGTTACTGATTCTACCAATAGTTTTGTTTTATTGGTAGTTCTGCTTAACTAATAGACCTGTGTAACCAATAGTGCTGTGTTACCGGTAGTTCTGGTGTAACCAGTAGTTCTGTGTTACCAGTATTCCTGTGTTACCAGTAGTTCTGTAACTCTAGCTGTCCTATATGTATCTCTAAAGGGAGGGTTACCTTCAAAGGATGAGACTTCAGAGACGACTTTACAGAATTCGTTTAATCCTTTTTCTTATTTTCATGGTTCCATTTATGTACTAATTTTAAGGCAGGAAACCAAACTTCAACTTTATATCGTCATGTTCTAAGAGTTTCTGTTCGTCTCATCCTGTGTGGGAAACCCTGCATATCTGATGTTGATAATATCAAATTCATTATTTCATCAAGTTTTAAAGTATATAAAATACAAGAAGATCTTAGATCCTGCTGGGATCAGATTACAACTCTACTAGGTTTAATCTATTCATTACGTTATCAAATTTCAACATTTTAAACAAAAACGTAGGTCTTCTTCAGAACTTCTTAGAGCAATCTCAAAAATTGTAAAAGTAGAACATACAGAAACTTGTAATTAAGAAATCTTTGATATATTTTTTGTTCAATATTAGAACTATATTAGGTATAAACATAGATATTGAATAATGACATGTTCTTTCACCTGTGTAATATTTAGATGTATGATGTTCTTGGACCTGTGTTATCTGATAAATGTTTAGATTTATGATGTTATTTGACCTGTGTTATCTGATAAATATTTAGATGTATGATGTTCTTTGACCTGTGTTATCTGATAAGTGTTTATATGTATTATGTTCTTTGACCTGTGTTATCTGATAAATATTTATATATTTGTTATTCTTTGTCCTGTGGTATCCGATAAATGTTTATATGTTTGATGTTCTTTGACCAGTGTCATCTGATAAATGTTTAGATGTATGATGTTCTTTGACCTGTTTTTTCTGATAAATGTTTAGATGTATGATGTTCTTTGACCTGTGTTATCTGATAAACGTTTAGATGTATGATGTTTTTTGACTTGTGTTATCTGATAAATGTTTATATGTTTGATGTTCTTTGACCTGTGTTATCTGATTAATGTTTAGATGTATGATGTTCTTTGACCTGTGTTATCTGATAACTGGAATATCTCTGGTAACTGTTGGTCTCACTAATGATTACTACAACAAGGTATTTTTTTGTTTTACTTCTTATTTTGTACATCATTTACATTATAGATTTCTAAATCAGAATATAATCCAGTAATTTCAGCAACCTAACAGAAAAAGTTCATCGAATACTTGTTAAATCTCCCTCCTTTTCTCCTCCAATAAATGTGTAATATACCATTTATAAAAAACTCACGGAAAAGCCCAGTCTGCTCATTGTTTTGAATTATTTTTAGCAGTGTTTCGGATCCATATCATTTTGATCCGGATCCGAGGTAACTTTTGATTCTGTGAATCGGATTTTCCCTATTAAATGTTATGCAAGGTTATAATTTATAAACTATAGTAATCCTAAAGTTAAAAATGTCGTCATTACTATTATATAAATGTAAACATTAAATTATTAAAGATAATTTTGAAAAATTTTCGTCATGTAAATAATACATTTACGAACCATTTTGGTTTATTTATTCCATGGTTTTGGTTAATTTTTGGCGCTACCCGGATCCATATCAACGTTTCCTGATACGGATCCGGATCCGACCAAATGATACGGATCCGACCGGATCCGGATCCGAAACACTGATTTTTAGAATTAGTTCCAGTTTTATCAAATCATTTCGAAATTTTTTATTCATCTACTTCGTCAAGAAGAATCATTTTTAAGTTTAAATTTTTTTTTTCTACGAATATTTCAAATGTTTTTGTTATCATAAAATTCAAAGGTTGGATAAATATCAAACTAAATGAAATAATAATAGGATTGCATCATTATATGATTCATTCATGGACACTTTACACCTTACAGGATATTAAGGTTTTTAGGATTAAAATGGAAAATTACATGTTAACTCTACACAATACAACCCTGGAAATCCCAGATAAACCAGCTGTAACCCCATACAACCCTGCAAACCCCAGACACACCCCAGAGAAACCCTGCAAGCCTCGAGATAACCCCTGCAAACCTAGAGATAACCCCTGCAATCCTCGAGATAACCCCTGCAATCCTCGAGATAACCCCTGCAATCCTCGAGATAACCCCTGCAATCCTCGAGATAAACCTTGCAATCCCCGAGATAAACCCTGCAAACCTCAAGATAAACCCTGCAAACCCCAAGATAACCCTTGCAAACCTCAAGATAAACCCTACAAACCTCAAGATAAACCCTGCAAACCTCAAGATAAACCCTGCAAACCCCAAGATAAACCCTGCAAACCCCAAGATAAACTCTACAAATCCCAAGATAAACCCTTCAAACCTCAAGATAAACCCGACAAACCTCAAAATAAACCCTGCAAACCCCAAGATAAAACCTGCAAACCCCAAGATAAAACCTGCAAACCTCAAGATAAACCCTACAAACCTCAAGATAAACCCTGCAAACCTCAAGATAAACCCTGCAAACCTCAAGATAAACCCTGCAAACTCCAAGAGAAAACCTGCAAGCGTTCAGATAAACTCTGTGAATCCCCAGAAGAAAAAAAAACTAAAAAACAAGACAACTACTATTCCTGTAAAACCCCTGATCCCAGTAATTTTTCAAATAAAACAAAAAAAATCTGTATAGTGTGTCTACATGTAATTTTCCATTTTAATCCTAAAAACCTTTATATTCTGTCTACAGGGTTTCTCTGGTTGCTTGCAGGGTTTATCTTGGGGTTTGCAGGGTTTATCTTGAGTTATCTTGGGGTTTTCAGGGTTTATCTTAATGTTTGCAGGGATTATCTTGGGATTTTCAGGATTTATCTTAGGATTTGCAGGGGTTATCTTGGGGTTTACAAAGTTTATCTGGGGTTTGCAGGGTTCATCTGGGGTTTACATGGTTTAACTGGGGTTTACATGGTTTACCTGGGGTTTGCAGGGTTTATTTTGGGGATTCCAGAATTTATCTGGAGTTTACAGGGTTTATTTTGGAGGTTGCAGAGGTTTGCAGGGTTTATCTTGATTTTGCATGGTTTATCTGTAGGTTTCCAGAGTTTATGATTTGAAGGGTTTATCTTGGGGTTTACATCGTTTATCTTGGAGTTTGCATGGTTTATCTTGGGGTTTGCAGGGTTTATCTTGGGGTTTGCAGGGTTTATGTGGGGTTTGCAGGGTTTATCTGGGGTTTGCAGGGTTTATCTGGGGTTTGCAGGGTATATCTGGGGTTTTCCAAAGTTTATCAGGGGGTATCTGAGTTGGTTTTCACACCAAGTTGTTTTAAAAATTAAAAGCGCCAAAAAAGTACGACCATTTACATATTGACTGATTCCCCCCTCATTTATTAGACCGGTAGTAACAGTGGTGAGTAATATTTCTGTTTTAAGAAATAATTATTCTAACAATTTACATTCTTTTGTCAAAATATATTTGTTTTAAAAAATAACAATGTTAAGGAAAGAATGATTATTCTTGGAGGAGCTTTTGGTGTTGCCGCGTCTCTATCTGCTGTATGTAACAGGTACAAAATTTTTATAATATTTTTAACAAAAAATCTTGGACCCGCATATCTTTGAGGATCCGGAGAACATAGCGTCCACACAAATTCAGAAAGTTTCAATTTTAGACTCGAGCGTAAAAAAATCAATTTAATTCCAATCAAATCATTCAGATATTACAATCCATAATCATCGATAATTTTTAGACGCACTCGTGTAAAGTTGATATTTCATAATATTTTTTCTCGTTTCATATTCAATATACTTTAAAGGACGTTTATTTGGCCGCTAGGTGTTTCTATGTCTCTACTCGCGATGTTTTCTGGAGTTCCACGTGAAATAGACTCCAACGACACCTAGCGACAAAAAAAATCGTTAGTATAAAAAACATGTAAAAAATATAATGAAATGTACAAATTCGTCGAAAAATTATCGATAATTATAGGTTGTAATATCTGAAAGATTTATTTTGTTAAATTAAATTGATATTTTTACGATAGGGTCTAAAATTGCAACTTTCTGAATTTGTGTGTACGCTACGTTCTTCAGTATGAGTCGTTCTTAACAATTTTCTCCTTATAGACACAACAGATAGAAATGAGATTAGTAGCGATCACCATCAATAATTTTTCGTCGTAACCCCATACCCCTTTCATTTTTCGTGAACACTCCCTTTAAAGTATGGATGGTCACTTTAAATTACGCTTACAGTCCCTTTAAGGCGTTATTTAATTTTGTATTGTTTAGTTTAGCAGCCCATGGTCTACGGAGCTGGAGACGAGGGTTCCTGGTTCCTTGGTTAATATATTATCTATGCATCATTCTTCTTATTGTTATGTTCCTTGCCAGATCATTCTACTTCGAGCACATTAACCTCAGACAGGTAGATACAGGGGGATACAGGGAGATACTGGTAGATACAGGAGGACACAGGGGATACAGGTAGATACTGAAAGATACAGGGGGATACTCGTAGATACAGGGGGATACTAGGGGATCCAGGGGGATACTAGGGGATCCAGGGGGATACTGGTAGATACAGGGGGATACTGGCAGATACAGGGGGATACAGGTAAATACAGGGGGATACAAGGGGATACAGGGTATATTGGTAGATACAGGTACACGCAGGGGAATACAGGGGGAAACAGGTATATAGGTAGATACAGGTATATATGTACGTACGTAGAGACAGAGGTACATGTAGATACAGGGGGATACAATATACCATACACATGTGTACAGGGGGAATACAAAATAAAGATATAAAAAAGAAAATCGACTTTTCTAATGAATTTATTTCTTAGGTTTTCCTGTTCCTAAGTTGTCTGACTCTGTTCTCCTGTTGGAAACATTTCCAGAGACAGTTCGCTCTGATGGCGTTCCCTAGACCAGAACAGGTATACTTCCCTAGACCAGAACAGGTATACTTCCCTAGACCAGAACAGGTATACTTCCCTAGACCAGAACAGGTATACTTCCCCAGACCAGGACAGGTATACTTCCCTAGACCAGAACAGGTATATTCCCCTAGACCAGAACAGGTATACTTCCCTAGACCAGAACAGGTATACTTCCCTAGACCAGAACAGGTTCCTGGTTCAGGGTTCATAATATGATTTTCAAATGAAATACAGTGTGTGCAAGTAAAATATGGTAGACGACCTAAAATTTCTTAGTGCAATCTTCTACTTTCCTAAAGGCGTCTTTTTTTCTTTCATATTTACGATTCTTTGAATAATAAAAATTCTTACTATTTTAGGTCATAGTTGATGTAGAGGCTGTTGTAAGAGATCTGATGGAACAAGGCCAGAGTGCGACCACAACCCAATACGAGGCCGGAAAGGATCTCCCGCCAAAATACGAGGATGTTGAAGACCTCCCACCACAATATGATCCGACAACAATGACCGCAGTTTCTGCTGCTGTCCCCGGACAGTTATCTGAACCGAACACAAAAACCTTAAATTAGAAGTTCAAACCAGTTTTTCAGGTTTTTACTGGTTTTAACCAGTTGTCCAGCTCGTAACTGGTTTATTAATGCATTTTTAAAGTTATCACTGCAAATTGTTATTTTTCACAAAATATGCGTTTTCATTCTATATTTCCGACTGAAACCCGAAATATCACGTATTTCTAGTGAAACTAAAAATTTCAGATAAAAATCTGTGATCTTCACATGATTTTTTTTACCGTATTTCGAACATGTTATGACTACGAAATTATAGTTGCTGATATATATTCAAATATATGAAAATTAATTTTTTAATAGTTTTTTCTTTTGTGTGGCCGTATTTAAACAAACTAGTGAGATCTCTTCTAACTTTAAACTTTTGAAGATAAATCGGTCAAACCCAGGGGGCGGAAACGTCATGAGTGTGTGTGTCTGTACTAAAAGAGTGTGTGTAAAGTTTAACGAACCGAAGGTATATTCAGTACATACTAATCTCGGTATTTGTACAGTTTAGGAGAGTACATTTGTGGATTGTTAATTATTTACTTATAAATAAGTTTAATATACATGTGGTATATTATTTACACATATAAATCATTATTATAACCCAAATTTTCATGCAAAGAATATAATTTGATTAAAGTTTACAATAAACTACTCGTTATTCAAGTTTAATTTTAATTGACAACATTGTTCTGCAATTTCATTGACTTCAGTCATGTTGTGTGTCTGTAACAGAAGAGTGTGTGTAAAGTTTACCGTACTGGTCTGCAAAGCAGTGCGACTGGCTTTCTCATGCCAGACCAGCGCCATTTCCTTTCCCTTTATTCCTATTCCCTGGTCATTCCACTCTATCTATGGAAAGTCACTTGTACCACCTACAAAAAGTGCGCATCCGACCTAAAAAAGTCTGACCTACATATTTGTGTGATCCTTTTGGTAGCACCATCAACTACATACTGACAAGATCTGCATTCTGCAGTTCCTGCGTATGTCAGATTAACAAAATAGTGTACATCCGACCTACAGCTGTCGTTGGTTCGAGGTCGTAGGACGAAAATGCCATAGGACCGAACCATTCTTGAAGTTTCATCTTCTGTGAAAAACCTTTAATTCTGCTGAACTTACTGAACACAAAATACATTGTACATGGTCCAATCCATTCCGTAATAGGTAGATTTGTTATTTCCACATTTAAGAAAATATACTTCGGTCTAGGTTGACCCTCTTAATATGATTCCAAATGAACATTTTTAAGATGGGCAATAAAATAATTTGATACTTTCTCTGCCAAGACTAAAATGTTCGAATTAAGAACGTAAAAAGATTATATTTTAACATAACAACGAATAAAATATAGAGTATTAGTGAATTCTCTGCCCTGCTTTATTATCATTGATATTATTTCTAGCTGTTGGTTAGGTTTAATCTCGAGGTATTTTCTAGCTAGGTCAATCTCGAGGTATTGTCTAGCTAGGTTCAATCTCGAGGTATTGTCTAGCTAGGTTGAATCTCAAGGTATTGTCTAGCTAGGTTCCATCTCAAGGTATTGTCTAGCTAGGTTCCATCTCAAGGTATTGTCTAGCTAGGTTCCATCTCAAGCTATTGTATAGCTAGGTTCAATCTCAAGGTATTGTCTAGCTAGGTTTATCTCAAGGTGCTGCATGACCATGTTCTATCTCAAGGAATCGTATGAAGAGCTACAATCTGTTCTCCATCCTCTCTGAATTCCACCACGTGACCTCCAACCATTGTTACCTGAAGTAACAAATCAATTTCAAAATGTAAACAAAAACACATTTTTATTAAAAACTAGAAGTTGAACAGGAGTTGAGGAGATAGAACTTAGAACCGTTATGTTTCATCAATTTTCTTTGATATTGCCATATAATTTTCCATTTTATGAAACCCGGGTGGGGGGGGGGGGGGGGG